>NC_092137.1:38359278-38659278 GCF_043159975.1 Macaca nemestrina
CTTTGCAGCAACATGGATGCAGCTGGAGACCATTATCCTAAACAAATTAATGCAGGAACAGAAAACCAAATACCACATGATTTTACTTAAAAGTAGAAGCCAAATAAGGGTACTCATGGACACAAAGATGGCAACAACAGACAATGGGGAGTACTAGAGGAGAGAGGGAGGGAGGGGGCAAGGGTTGAAAAACCACTGGGTACTATGCTCAATACCTGGGTGACAAGATCAATCGTACCCCAAACATCAGCATTAGGAAACATACCCTAGTAACAAACCTGCACATATAGCCCCTGATTCTAAAATAAAAGTTAATTTTTATTTTTAAAGTAAATAGTTTGAATTATAACTCAAGTATAAATGAGCCCACACTGATATAAAGGATTGAATAAATAAATAAATAAATAAACCAGGAGAAGATATAATTCTTCCCAACAGAAGAATCCTAAATAATATATTTAGATGCCTTCCTTTTATCAGAAGGTAGAGCTTAATCCTCCTCCTTCCCTATTCTTTGAGGTTGGGGTGGAATTAATGACTAAAAAATAGCAAGTGTGCAGTGGTGAAACCTGGCAAACACAAGCTTAACCAAGAGATGAAGAGTAACATTCCTAGCAGTATCACATGACTATACGCACCCCCAGATACAATGTGATAAGAAGGGTATTTGACCTCAGTAGTATTCTTGCCAAAATCCCATCACCCCAGTCTAACCATGACAGAAATGTAAGACAAACTTAAATTGAGGAACATTCTTCAAAATACCTTACCAGTACTCCTCAAAATAGTCAAGATCGCCAGGCTCCCGCCTGTAATCCCAGTACTTTGAGAGGCCAAGGTGGGCGGATCACCTGAGGTCAGGAGTTTGAGACCAGCCTGGCCAACATGGTGAAACCCAATCTCTACTAAAAATACAAAAATTAGCTGGGTGTGGTGGCAGCCACCTGTAATCCCAGCTACCTGGGAGGCTGAGGCAAGATAATTGCTTGAACCCAGGAGGCGGAGGTTGCCGTGAGCCGAGATCACACCATTGCGCTCCAGCCTGGGCAACAAGAGCAAAACTACGTCTCAATTAAAAAAAAAATTAAAAAAAAAAAAAAAAAAAAAAAACAGAAAAAAAAGTCAAAGTCAAGATCATGAAAAAAAGGAAAGGCTGATAAACTCTCACAGACCAGAAGACACTAAGGAGACATGACAGCTAAATCTAGGAATCATATTCTGTATCAGATCCTGTAATAGAAAGAAGGGCACCAATGGAAAAACTGCTGAAGCCTGAATGAAGTCTGGGGTTTAGTTAACAGTACTGTACCAATATTGGTTTCTTAGTTTTGCAAACGTATCACACTAATGATAACATCAGAAGAAACTAGGTAAAGGGAACAGGTATACATGCTCTCTTTGTTATATTTCAATACAAAAAATGTGTTTGAAAACTTAAAAAACATATGACCTCTAATATTGTGTTAAAAATGGAAAGAAAGAAAAAACAACTTTAAAAAAAATCAGTCTGGGCATGGTGGCTCACGCCCGTAATCCCAGCACTTTGGGAGGCCGAGGTGGGTGGATCACCTGAGGTTGGGAGTGAGACCAGCCTGGCCAACATGGAAAAACCCCATCTCTACTAAAAATACAAAATTAGCTGGGCATGGTGGCACATGTCTGTAATCCCAGCTACCTGGGAGGCTGAAGCAGGAGAATCGCTTGAACCCAGGAGGTGGAGGTTGCAGTGAGCCAAGATTGTGCCATTGCACTCCAGCCTGGGCAACAAGAGCGAAACTCCATCTCAAAAACAAAAAAAAAAAATCAGTTGACTAAAAATTGTAATATCAAAGCAAAACCCCATCAACAGTTAAATGGATAAGTAAAATGTGGCATAATCATACAGTAGAATATTTAATTTTATTTTTATTTATTTTTGAGACAGAGTTTCGCGCTTGTTGCCCAGGCTAGAATGTGATGGCGCAATCTCGGCTCACTGCAACCTCCGCCTCCCAGGTTCAAGTGATTCCCCTGCCTCAGCCTCCCAAGTAACTGGGATTACAGGTGCCCATCACCACACCCAGCTAATTTTTGTATTTTTAGTAGAGACGGGGTTTCATCATGTTGGCCCAGCTGGTCTCGGACTCCTGACCTCAGGTGATCCACCCACCTCAGCCTCCCAAAGTGCTGGGATTACAGGCGTGAGCCACTGCGCCCTGCCCTCATACAGTAGATTAAGGAAACAAAAATAATGCAAAAACATGGGTACATCTCAAAGTTAGAATGTCAACAAAATAAGCCAAACACAGAATACCTATGGTATGATTTCATTCATGTAAAGTTCAAAAACAGCTAAATGAACCTGTGGTGAGAAGTTCAGAACAGCAGTTACTTTTGCGGGGGTAGATATTAACTGAGAAGGAACACAAAATGGGGGTTGTTCTATATTTTCATCTGGGTGGTGGTAGTAAGGTGTATACCTATGTAAAATTTCATCAAGCTGTACACTTAAGATTTGTACACCTTTTCTGCATGTAAATTATACTTCAAGGGGAAAAACTTTTTAAGGAAAAGATACATTTATCTAAAGCACACCCCTAAATAAGTAAATAAGAATTAGAAGTGGGGGGGCGGGGCATAGAATACTTGAGTGTAACATTTATTTAGGAGGGGAAAGTCAACATCCCTCCGTGTTGGGAGATCCACTGCTCTCCTCAAAGCTGTCAGACAGAGTCGTTTGCGTCTGCAGAGGTTTCGGCTGGGAGTTATACCTGATGTAAATGAGTTGATGGGTGCAGCACACCAACATGGCACAAGTATACATATGTAACAAACCTGCACGTTATGCACATGTACCCTACAACTTAAAGTATAATAATAATAAATAAATTAAAAAAAAAAAAAAAAAAAACAAACATCCCTCACACCAGACCATACCCACCAATTCTGTCTTTGATTAGATTTTAATCTCCTGTTGTAAAACTACTCACTACTTTCGTCAACTGCATACTTACACACATTGACTCAGGTCAACATTGAAAACTTACACTGTCAGTATGTCACTAGTTTTCTTTCAGCTAGCATACCACCTGTGCAGGCATATAGGTTAATAAAATAAACCCAACTATCCCATTATTTCTCCTTCTTAACTTTTATCTCATAGGAAAAGCATGACCCACCACATCATCAGTGTAGTGGAGGCACATTATCCAAAAATCAGATTATCATTTAAATGCAATTTTTGATTGACAGAATAAGGTGATTTATATCAGGAATTCTATAGGGCAATACTATAAATGAAAGCTAATAAAGATATTTCAGCTTAAAAGCCATTAACTAGATGTACAACCTCGCTCAAGCCACCTTAACTTTTGCAAGGCTTCTGCAACTCCCCCAGGAAAGAGAGTTCCGTTTGCACAGATATGGCAAATATATGACAACGGGGCTGCTACTCCACTCTGAACAGCCACTACTAATGGATCAGAGATGGAAACAGAAATGGCACCTGAGGTGAAACTTATCTGCCATTCCTAGATAAGTGATCTAAGCTTCCCTCCCCTTCTAACTTTCTACTGTCTGTGACCTACTTGCAACAAAATACATTTGCACTGAACAGCTTAGACACAGATAAATACAATATACACAAGCTAACTTAAGGACTTAAGGGGACCTCAAAATATAGAAATCTTTTATCATCTTTAAATGTACAGTTTTTAAAAAAATATGTCACTACTTAAACATTTCTGTATTTCAGATGTCAAATTCTAGATCAAGTCTAAATGGGAAACCCTTAGCTGAGCGTGGTGGCTCATACCTGTAATCTCAACACGTTGGGAGGCTGAGGTGGGAGAATCACTTCAGGCCAGAAGTTCAAGACCAGCCTGGACAACATAGTGAGAACCCCATCTTCACAAAAAAATTTAAAGATCAGCCAAGCATTGTGGCGCATGCCTGTACTGCCAGCTACTTGGGAGGCTGAGGTGGGAGGATCACTTGAGCAGAGGAGGTTGAGGCTGCAGTAAGCCATGTTCACACCACTGCACTCCAGCCTGTGTGACAGAGTGAGATCGCGTCTCAATCAATGAGAAAAACTTCAAAATGATTTATCTTTCTCAATGTCCCAAACATGTAAAATATTGTTCTCTAATATAAACTATGTTACTGATACTCGGGTATATTTGAGAATGCCTGAAATGATCCCCATGAAAAAACTTTACAAAAGCTTCCTGGAAAAACAAACAAAATGAGAATGTTTACCTTATTTCTTACTCGAAGACAATGCACACCCAATTACAAATGTACACAGAACTCATAAAGGTGATCATCCTGACAGGTGTTTAGACAATTACATAATTCTGTCAAAGTGTTATTTCTAATAATTCATGTGGCTTCTGAATGTCACAAGTTCCCTATATAGCAATTCCACTAAGTGTTCCACTCCAAAATTTCCAATTCCTTCTCCTGTTCCCTTTCAAACTCCCATTCCCTCAGTCAAACTTGCAATTATCAGAAAAACATTCCAATTCAAGTGAAAAATTTTTTTCCCCCCTTTTTTTTTTCAGAAGAGAAAGAGTCAGGTAGAGATAGGTAAGTAACAATTGTCTGGTACCATCTCAAAGTGAAAACCCATAGAAGGGAAAGAGATTCATCAATTAAAATGTAAGTATCTCCTAAGACCCAATTCTTGTGCCAGGTGCTTCATAATCAACAGAGGGCCCACACCCATGACAGAGATTAAAGTAGCCAGAAAAAAATAAGCAACTAAAGTAATATCAATAAAACATACAACCATGAGTTAGGAAGAGGATGTAATATAGTCCTAAATGTCATGGAAGGCCCCCATGAAAAGATGAGACAAGAATACCATAATATTTGAGAAAAAAAATGGCATACTCAAGGAACAGCAAAAACTATAGTTTATTTGACATATGAAGGGCAAGAGATGAGATTCAAAGATCATGGATGCCTTGCAGAAGCCACTCTAAGGAGCTGGACTTTATCTCCAAAGGTAATAGTCACTAAAACTAACTTGTCTGAGGAACATAGATACACTTTTTCAAAGGTCTCTATCCGTCTACTTTACTCACTGTAAAGGTGGCCAAAAGGAAAGTGTGAAGAAATAACAAAAAGGGAAAGAAGATAAATAGTACTTCAGACTTCTAGGATATACTCAGACAACTTAGGTCAGAGCTACAATGCCTGGCACACAGAAGCTCAATCATATGCTTCCTTATGCAGTATATGCAGAAGGGAATTATGGCAATGAAGAATCAAGAGCTCAAACTTACATTACTGTATTGACCAGGAAGTCCTATAAAGAATTATATTTCTATAGAATTAAAAATGCAGTTCTGTCAGCCTGGACAACAAAGTGAGACCCCCATTGCAACAACAACAACAAAAAAGTTTTTTTAAGAGTTGGGCAGGGTGGCACACGCCTGTAGTCCTAGCTTCTCGGGAGGCTGAGGTGGGAGGATTGCTTGAGATTGGGAGGTTGAGGTTGCAGTGAGCCATGACCACACCACTGCACTCCATCCTGGGTGACAGAGTGAGACCACTTAAATTAAAAAAAAAAAAAAAGATACAGTTCTGGTTTTTGTCTATTTTTTTAACAGGCTTGGTTGGTACTTTTTTCTTTTGAACTGGGTTCAATTTAAAAGACTATTCACCTTGTTATACATGTATCTAAGCATGAAGTCCAGTAGAAATGACTTCCCTTTACGAAAAGCTCCTGCTACAGATACCACTACTATGTTAAGATCTCGTATGTGCTCCTGTAGCAGTATCTGCTCCAAAGCTTCTTCATCAAGTTCAAAGTTATGGTCATCTTCATGAGCAAGAACAATCTGTACTGGACATGGTTTCTTCATAACCTCATCAGAATTTACTAAGTCATCATCTTCATAATTCTCACCTAGAATTTAAAAAGAAAGAAAGTGGTTACTTTAATCCCTACATTACGAACTTTCATTAAGGACCACAACTAAAGCAAAATTTCAAATAAAAAATTGCCCCTTCCCTCATTATATATTATTACAATGTTCCTTTGGATTTCTCACTCCTTCTGTAACAGGACAAAGAATGCTGATAAGATTTCCCACTTGATATGGTTGGCTGTGTCCCCACCCAAATCTCATCTTGAATTGTAGCTCCCACAATTCCCACATGTTGTGGTAGGGACCCAGTGGGAGGTAACTGAATCATGGGGAGGTTCTCTCCTGTGCTGTTCTCATGATAGTGAGTAAGTCCCACGAAATCTGATGATTTTATGAGAGGTTTCCCTGCACGAGCTCTCTTCTCCTCTGCCACTATGTGAGTGAGATTTGCCTTTCACCTTCCACCATGATTGTGAGACCTCCCCAGCCACATGGAACTGTGAGTCCATTAAACCTCTTTCTTTTGCAAACTGCCCAGTCTCAAGTATGTCTTTACTACCAGCATGAAAATGGACTCATACACCATTATACATACAGATAATAATACTAAATATGGCCTCTATCTCAATGAAGTCCTAACAGCTAAATGTGAACAGCAGCTGTTTTTGAGCCCTGTATTATTCTGTAAATAACTTTTGCAACTGTATGCACACAAAAACTAAAGAGGGGAAAAATCAATTTCACCTAATGCTTCAGATCCCAATTTTCCTGTAAGCATCACCTAGAAAATTTACAAACATTACTCTCCTTTACAAACGTTAAAAACATATTAAAATTGTTCATGTGGCTGGGTGCAGTGGGTATAATCCCAGCACTTTGGGAGGCCAAGGCAGGTGGATCACCTGAGGTCAGGAGTTCAAGACCAGCCTGGCCAACATGGGGAAACCTCTTTTCTACTAAAAATACAAAAATTAGCTGGGCATGGTAGCGGATGCCTGTAGTCCCAGCTACTTGGGAGGCTGAGACAGGAGAATCACTTGAACCTGGGAGGCAGAGGTTGCAATGAGCTGAGATCACGCCACTGCACTCCAGCCTGGGCAACAGAGTGAGACTCAGTCTCAAAAAACAAAACAAAAAAAAATTATTCATGTTATTTTTCATTCTGAAACCTAAAGAGGAAAATTAGGGTTCTAACAAGTTTCCAAAAATGATACTTACAACGAGTCCCTAATTTAATAACAGTAACCTAGTACTACAGCCTCCTCATTAAAGCAAAGCATAGGATTAATGTTCAGTAAAGAACAGTCAGTGACATGCACTTATATCTCAGAATTTCATCTCCCACTGGAGCTCTTTCTTACCAAACACTACAGCCACCACTTTAAGACTACATAGTTCCCCAAAACAGCCATATAAACCCTTCCTTTGTTCACCACAACACACTAAAATTAAGGTAACCTTTGCAGACATAACTTTACTGAATAGTGATGAAGAAGTACAGAAATGTAAACAGCAGAGATAAACTTCCAAAGTCTAGGTTTCTGTTCTTCTTTAAAAAAACACCTAGCTTCAGAGGACACATACCTTGTCTGACTTTCTTCTCTACCAACTGCTTGATCCCATGTAGCAACTAGTTACTCCAGGGGACCTTATCTTCTCCCACATCAAAATTTCTAAGAGACTCCCTCCTTGAGCCTGTCTACTAAGTGTCAGTTTCCACTCTAAGGACACATACGGTATCCACTGTTTTCAATGCAATCAATGACTGTCCTACTCTGAGGAGAAAGCCAGTCCACTGAGGCGTGGTACATTATTAGTCAACAGTTCAATAATACCTTATCCACATAACCAATATTCACAGAGCAAAGATTATATAACTACATTAGTGGATTTTTAGTCTTATTACCAAAAGAAGCATCTCATTTCTCTGATTTGCAAGGACTATTAGAGCCTTTACCTCCACATCACAAGGCACCTTTAACCGTATATAGCGAAGTCAACAGCACTATTTCAACATGTGCTGCAAACAATGACAATGCATTATAAAGAGCAAGCCGCTTCAAAGGAGAATCTCTGAAAGTAAAAGCAATCATTATTTAATTAAAGAGGACATTATCACTGCCTGTATCAATGGTATATAGCAACAGTCAGGTATGCTATTTGAATGCATGCAAAAAAGTGAACTTTCCAGGAAAAGTTCCAATACAGATAAATTCTAAGCTAATGCCTCATTAGGTAGGTCCAGATAAATAACAAAACAGGATGCAAATGGTGTAAGTTTCTAAGCTTAATTAGTGGTTTAAGACCATGAACTAGGCAGCAAAACTGCCTCGATGTATGTCACTTAACTTCTCTGCACCTGTTTTCTCATCTGGAAAATGGGGGTGTGTAAAACAAGCATAGCAGTACCTAACTCACAGGGTTGTCATCAGGATTCAATGAGTTGAAATATGTATGCTACACAGTAAGCACCATAGGTGTAAGTTAACAGTAACTTCAAAATAACCAATCCAACAGAAGCTTTTATTTTCCCCTTGAAATGTCAAAATGCTATGGTGATTTTCACTTGACCAGTGTAGCTGTGTACTGACACTGTCATCCACCCATTTGCTCTGGCACAGACCTGCTGGCTGTCCTTGACATACAGAGATACATCTATGCGTCTTTTACTTACCCCTAAATCTAATCAATAACCATCTTCTTAATTTCTTCATTTCTGAATCTCTATTGATAACATTCCTGCACTTGTCACTGCCATCTTATCTCACATTGTAGCACCTAACTGGTCTCCCCCTTCATTAATAATACTCTTGTCCTCTTACCCAATGCAATGTAATCTCCACAGAGTAGCAACTAAATAATATAATTAAATGTAAAGTTAACCAAGTTACCCTCCTTAAAATCATTGTTACAGAGGACTAATGACTAAAATCCTACACATGCTCTATAAGGTCCCGTACTCACCTCCAATCTCTGTTACCTCATTTGGTGCTATTCTTCTCTTTAAACCAGTGGTCCCCAACCTTTTTGGTACCAGGGACTGGTGTGATGAAAGACAACTTTTCCACAGAACGTGGAGCAGTGGTTTCGGGATAAAACTGTTCCATCTCAGATCATCAGGCATTAGTTAGATTCTTGTAAGGAGCACACAACCCAGATCCCTCACACATGCAGTTCACAATAGGGTTCACGCTCCTATGAGAATCTAATGTCACCGCTGATCTGACAGGAGGCAAAGCTCAGGCACTAATTCTCGCTTGCCTGCTACTCACCTCTTGCTGTGCGACCCACTTCCTATCAGGCCACAGACAAGTACCAGTCCAAAGCCCTAGGGTTGGGAACCCCTGGTTTAAACTAGGTAGCCAAGCTAGCCTTTCATCAGATCCTCAGGCTGCTGTTAAGCTCTTTCTAGATTCTGCTATAATATTCCTCTGCCTAGAGTACTCTTCCCTGTGTTGTTTCCTAATCAATTCAGACTTATTCCTTACATCTCAGCTCAAAAGTCACTTTCCAGGAACAAGAATCTTCCCTGAGGATTCCAACCAAGTTTAGTCATCCTATACTCCCCAAATTTTAATCACTTGAATATTTATGTAAGTACATACTTACTAAATGTCTCCCCACTTGGATTGCCAATTTACCACTTAGTTTCCCATCATAAGCAGAAAATAGACAAACAAAAGAAGAAAGCCCTTAAATACCTTACCATGGCTTCCACAGTCGTATGCGATCTGGGCCCAGCCTCCTCTCTCTAGAAGTGAGCAGGGGACCTTATAAAGCATGTTTCATTTTACAACACACTCCTATTCATTCCCGAAGCCTGGACGATCTGGCCTTCTTGTTGTTCCCTGAGGAAGCTAACCCTGTTTCTCACCTTAGAATTTTTGTCGTGTGTTGTCCCCTATCTGGAATGCTCTGTCCTTACAAATTCACATGGTTTATGTTTCCATCATCCAGCTCTTCAGCTCAAAGGTTATCTCCTCAGCGTGGCCCTCCCTGACCACTCAATCTAAATCACAGACCCCCTTCCTTAACACTTTAATGAAACAGGTTTATTCATAGTTCTTTTCAATTCCTAAAACAATCTTTTTTCATTTGTTTAAATGTGTACCTTATATCTCCCGCTCCACAGAATGTGTGTGCCACTAAAGTAAGGATCCCAATCACCCCATTAACCATTCTCTACCAGCACCGAGAACAGTGCCTGACACCTAGCCTAGCAGGTGTCTAGTTTAAGCATTTTACTCAGGAGTTTTACATCTGCCCTTCCTTTTTTTTTTTTTTTTTTGGAGGCAGAGCGCTCTGTCACCCAGGCTGGAGTGCAGTGGTGCGATCTCAGCTCACTGCAACCTCTGCCTCCTGGGTTCAAGCCATTCTCCTGTCTTGGCCTCCAGAGTAGGTGGAACAACAGGCGCCCAACACCTCTCCAGGCTAATTTTTGTATTTTTAGTAGAGACAAGGTTTCCCCATGTTGGCCAGGCTAGTCTCAAACTCCTGACCTCAGGTGATCCACCCACCTCAGGCTCCCAAAGTACTAGGATTACAGGCATGAGCCACTACGTCTGGCCCTGTCCTTACCTAGTTTATAAGCAAATGTGATAATCAAATAGTTTAGGGAAATACCTCTGGCAACTCAAGAGTATTAAGTATATATAACACAAAAATTCCATTAAAATTATGAAGTTTGGCCAGGCACAGTGGCTCATGCCTGTAATCCCAACAATTTGGGAGGCTAAGGAGGGCAGATCACCTAAGGTGAGGAGTTCGAGACCAGCCTAACCAACATGGAGAAACTCCATCTCTAATAAAAATACGAAATTAGCCACGAGTGGTGGTGCATGCCTGTAATCCCAGCTACTCAGGAGACTGAGGGAGGAGAATCGCTTGAACCCGGGAGACGGAGGTTGCGGTGAACCAAGATTGCGCCATTGCACTCCAGCCTGGGCAACAAGAGCGAAACTCCGTCTCAAAAACCAAAATAAAAACAATTATGAACCAAGTAAAACACTTTTAAAAAGAACTCAAAAGTAATAACTGCTAAAATATCACAATGACCAAATGTGGAGGTTGGTGATTTTGCTAAAACCAACAAACAGTTTTGTTCTTATTGTAAAGAAAGCATTAGTTGGTTTTTTAGAAGTTTAAGGAAAAAAAAACCCCCACTGGGCAGAAAACCTTTGTTAACTTGAAAATTCACCTACATTAGTTGGCCACAGTTACTATGCGACCAAATTTATTAGCATAGACAAAGACAGGCCTTTCAAATAGACAGAATATGTCTACATATTTGTCACCATTATCTATTCTACAGCCTTTTAAAGAGAAGGGCTAGCAAATAGATTTCAAAGGTATAATGGAGCATAACAATGATGTGATTCACCTGCATCTGTCTACTTACTCCCCATGGTGATTTCTTTACCAAATATGGACTAAATACAGTACTCCATCAAATACTGATATAAGCAATTGAATAAAAGAGACTTGTAGGTAAAGTTCATTAGGATACCTGCAAATACTGTATTAGCATTTAGTGATTACCTACAATTAAAAGTCTTTAATTTCGGCACTACACTAAAATTTTAAACTGAAGTTACATCCTGTGTATAAAATAGTGATTTTATTTCCATTTTTCAATGTCAAAAATTTACTGGGAGAAGTAGATTTCAGTCCTCCAGCACATTTTTGTGATTCACAGTTTCAAGTCAGTTCTCCCTACTCTAGCCCCCAAATGGGTCTTTCAAGGTCAAAGCTAAAAGACACCTACAGATGATCACCTGCTTCTCAAATATCTCTCCATACATTAACACTAAGGTACCTACCTAATATCTATTTGCCACAAGGCCTAACAAAAGGAAGGTGTCTTAGTAAAAAGACCTGTGATTGCCAGGGGTTGGGGGACAGGGAGGGATGAACAGGTATAACACAAAAGATTTCTTAGGGCAGTGAAACTATTCTCTATAATACGAAATTGGTTGATACCTGTCACTATACATCTGTGAAAAACCCATTGAATGTACAACCCCAAGAGTGAACCCTAATGTAAAACTATAGACTTTGGATGATAATAATGTGTTAGTGAAGGTTCATCGATTTTAACAAAAGCACCACTGTGGGTGAAATGCTGATGGCGGGGTAGAGTGTGTATATGGAGGGGCAGACAGTATGTGTGAACTACACTTTCGCTTCACTTTGCGGTGAAGCTAAAATTGCTCTAAAAAAAAAACAAAAAGTCTATTTAAATAAGACACCTGTCTTTTTGTTGTCTAATCACACTTTATCTTAAATCTGCCAAATTCATACACTCAGCATGTATTCCAACAGCAAAATTTACACTTCAGGGGTGACCTAGATCCATCAGCAAAATTCAAGCTTAATTATAACTAAGATAATAAAAAAAGTGCTACATATCTACATTATAATAAAATGTAGCATTAATGTTAGATTACATGAATCCAAAACTAAACTTATAAAAAGAGAACAAAGAATAATTCACCTTTCAAAAGGAATGAAAGGTATATTTTATTATTCACATTCCAAACAAAAACTTGAAACAAATTTTTATGGGAAGTAACCTTGATTCAGTCTATTCAGTCTACTTATAAAAATTAGTTATCCCACAAAAGCTAAGTAATGTGTTAGTGCCTAGTACTTGAACCTCAACATTTATGTTTCATAACCAAGTGAAAACAGTACCTAGGTATTCAAGTTTATTCTAGCACATATTTTTTAGGAGCCTTAAAGAGGTTATACCATGGTTAAATATATTTCTAGGGATTTATTATAAGGAAATAAAGACGCTAATGAAGATGTTCAAGTTTACCAATTTTATTTCTGGGGGCAAAAATTAATGTTGCATACCTCAAAACTGGCAAGTGGCCCAACAGTTATTTTAGCCATATACTGACATATTATGCAGCCTAAAAAACACATTTACACTCTTAAAAAATTATACATATATATATTTAACTTCTTTTTTTTTTTTTTTTTTTTTTGAGATGGAGTTTTGCTCTGTCGCCCAGGCTGGAGTGCAGTGGCGTGATCTCGGCTCACTGCAACCTCCACATCCCGGGTTCAAGCAATTCTTCTCTCTCAGCCTCCCAAGTAGCTGGGACTACAGGCACCTGCCACCATGCCTGGCTAACTGTTTTTGTATTTTTACTAGAGACGGGGTTTCACCTTGTTGATCAGGCTGGTCTCAACTCCTGACCTCAGGTGATCCACTCACCTCGGCCTCCCAAAGTGCTGGGATTATAGGCGTGAGCCACCGCACCCAGCCAAAAAATATATGTATTGTTTTAAACAGCATAAAATTGGCCAGGTGCAGCTTTTCAAGCACTGTTTTTCAAGCAATGGACAACAAGCAGCACAAGGAAACTTTCAAGGTGAGTGCCATGATCATTCCCAGCTCTTCGCCTGGGAACAATTTCCTAACTATAGCATGAGGAACTAGAGCACAAAAATCTGAGTTCAAGATTACTAGAGCAGTAGGAATCTGTGAGGCAGGATATCAGAGAAAAAGGATCTATGCAGACATGGAGCCCAGAAGTCCTTGGACAAGGACAACAAGCATCACAGGTGCAGGGGAACACAATACTATGCAACGCTTACCAGAAGGAAGCTACTACAGGGTTGAGAGAGAAACATAAGTCAAACATTACTGAGACGCTTTGGAGTTCTGGCCCAGCCAGAGTGGAAAGAAACATCTATACCTCAGGCATCAAGCTGAGACACTAGAATGGACATATCTTAGAATTGAGGGTCAAGTTCTAGAGTAAGGCCTACTGACAATCCATCCAATCAAAGTCTAAAAAAAACCAAGACTTGAAAAGATCTGCAAGCAAGGTACACAGTTTGGAAATTTAGTACCACTAAGTCAGGGAGATTTCCTCTAAGCTTTCCACAGAACCACACTAACGAAGTATGAAGCAAAGCCAAGGTCAAGATCCATCAGTAATTAAACTACTTGCCAAACCAAAAACAAGGTAAGAGAATTCAAAATCTCTACAATGCATAACATTTAACATACAGTATATAAATCAGAAATTACTAGACATACAAACAAAGAAGGAAATGGAGCCCATAGTCAAGAAAGAAAAGCAGTTAACAGTATCAATTCTGCCATGACCCAGATGTTGAATTTAGCAGACAAACGCTTTTAACCAGATACTGTAAATATGTTCAAGGACTTACAGGAAAATAAAGTCTTAATAAATAAATAGATGAGGAGTCTCAGCCAAAAAACTACAGAAACTATTAAAAAAACAAATGAAAATTCTAGAACTGACAAGTACAGTAATTAAAATGAAATACTCACTGGACGGACAGCAGCAGACTATAGGTAACAGAAGAAAGTTTGTAAACTTAAAAAGAGATCAAAAGAGATTTTCTAATCTTAAGTACAGAGAGAAAAAAGAATAAAGAAAAACTAAGAGAGTCTCAGGACCCTATGGAACACTAACCAACGTGCATTTAGAATCCCAGAGGAACAAAGTGAGGCTGGAGCTGAAAACATATTTGAAGAAGTAATAGTCATAATGTTACCAAAATTTGATGACAGAGATTTACAGGTCCAAAAAGCTCAGCAAACCTCCAGTATACAAAGAAAACCACATCAGCCAGACTGCTAAAAACCAAAAACCAAAGATAACAGGACACAGAGCAGAATAATTCAAATAATTATTATATAGTCATTTAACAAGTATACACTTATTATACAGAGCAGAATAATTCAAATAACCACTTCTTATCACATCATCACTGAAGCACTGAAGGCCAGAGGACAAGGGATTGATAGCTTTATAGCGTTTCAAAAAAAGTGTCAACCTAGACTTTTATATTCAGTGAAAATGATCATTCAAAAATGAAAGTAAATAAAGACAGAAAAAGCAAAGAGTATGGCCGGGTGCAGTGGCTCACACCTGTAATCCTGGCACTTTGGGAGGCCGAAGTGGGCAGATCGCAAGGTCAGGAGATCAATACCATCCTGGCCAACATGGTGAAACCCTGTCTCTACTAAAATACAGAAAATCAGCCAGGCGTGGTGGTGCACACCTGTAATCCCAGCTACTTGGGAGGCTGAGGCAGGGGAATCGCTTGAACCCGGGAGGCTGCAGTGAGCCAAGATCGTGCCACGGCACTCCAGCCTAGCGACAGAACAAGGACTCCGTCTCAAAAAAAAAAAAAAAAAAAAAAGCAAAGAGTATCTGTCATCAGCAGATGTGCATTACATGAGAGCTATATAATGTTCTTCAGGCTGAAATGAAACATTATCAAATGGAAAGTCTCTTTATTCTTTCCTATTGCTCTGAATCCAAAATAGTAAATAGATACAAACATAAAAGACTAGTTCTTTCCTCCAACTAATTTCCTTAAAAGATAATTGATCAATATGGGGTTTATAAAGTATGTAGAAGTAGAAAATTTTAAAAGACATGTTACGAGGCAAAGTAAATGAAATTACACCCTAAGTTTATGATTTTAAAGTGGAAAGTGGTAAAACTTTGATTCTAAATAGACAGATATATTAAAGATGAGTATCATTAGCCCTACCTAGAGCAATGGCTTTAAAACAAACAAAAAAAAAAGTATAGCTTAAAAAGCCAATAAGGGGCCAGGTGTGCTGGCTCATGTCTATAATCCCAGCACTTTGGGAGTCCAAGGCAGGAGAATCACCTGAGGTTGGCAGTTCAAGACCAGCCTGACCAACACGGAGAAACCCCGTCTCTACTAAAAATACAAAAATTAGCTGGGTGTGGTGGCACATCCCTGTAATCCCAGTTACTTGGGAAGCTGAGGCAGGAGAATCCCTTGAACCCAGGAGGCGGAGGTGGCAGTGGGCCGAGATTGCGCCACTGCACTCCAGCCTGGGTAAGAAGAGTGAAACTCTTTCTCAAAAACAAAAACAAAGCCAATAAGGAACCAAAATAAAATACTAAAAAATATTCAATGAACCCAAAGTAAAAAAATAAGAACAAAAGACAAAAGAGATGAATGAAAAACACGCAAGATGGCAACCTTAAACCCAACTAAATTCAATAAATACATCAAATATAAATACACTAAACACTCCAATAAAAAGGCAGAGATTGTCAGATTGGGTAATAAAAGCAACACTACATACTGTATTTTTTTGTTGTTGCTGTTGTTGTTGTTGTTGAGATGGAGTTTCGCTCTTGTTGCCCAGGTTGGAGTGCAACGGCACAATCTCAGCTTACCGCAACCTCTGCCTCTGGGTTCAAGCAATTCTCTTGTCTCAGCCTCCAGAGTAGCTGGGATTACAGTTGCCCTCCACCACGCCCAGCTAATTTCTGTGTTTTTAGTAGAGACAGGGTTTCATCATATTGGTCAGGCTGGTCTTGAACTTCTGACCTCAGATGATCCACCCACATCGGCCTCCCAAAGTGCTGGGATTACAGGCGTGAGCCACCACGCCTGGTCATACTATATTTTAGAGGTGCCCTTTTAATAGAAAGACAGAGCTTGGTTCAAGCAAAAGTTTCAAAGTAAAAGGGGAAAAGGTATACTATACAGACATTAATCATTAAGAAAGCTAAAGTAGCTACATAAACATCAAAGCTGGCTTCAAGACTAAAAGCATTACCAGATATAAAATGTGTACTCATCAGAAAGCTATAATAATGCCAAGTAAGAAACTCGAAAAACATGAAGCAAAAATTCCGAGAACTAAAAAGAAAAATAGATAAATGCATAGTCGCATTTAGATGTTTTCTTTTTCTTTTTTTTTGAGAGTCTCCCTCTGTCAGCCAGGCTGGAGTGCAGTGGCGTGATCTCGGCTCACTGCAACCTCCACCTTCCGGGTTCAAGCAATTCTGCCTCAGCCTCCTGAGTAGCTGGGATTACAGACGCGCACCACCACGTCTAGCTAATTTTTGTATTTTTAGTAAAGACCAGTTTCACTATGTTGACCAGGCTGGTCTTGAACTCCTGACCTCAATGACCCACCCACCTCGGCCTCCCAAAGTGCTGGGATTACAGGCATGAGCCACCATGCCTGGACACATATGGAGAATTTAACAACTCTAAGCAATCAATATAACAAGAAAACAAAAAATTACCATTAAGAATATAGAATAGTGCCAGGCGTGGTGGCTCACAACTGTAATCCCAGCACTTTGGGAGGCCGAGGTGCGTGGATCACGAGGTCAGGAGATCAAGACCACGGTGAAACGCCATCTCTACTAAAAATACAAAAAATTAGCCGGGTATGGTGGCAGGCACCTGTAGTCCCAGCTACTCGGGAGACTGCGGCAGGAGAATGGTGTGAACCCAGAGGGCGGAGCTTGCAGTGAGCCAAAATTGCACCACTGCACTCCAGCCTGGGCGACAGAGCAAGACTCTGCCAGGCCGGGCGCGGTGGCTCAAGCCTGTAATCCCAGCACTTTGGGAGGCCGAGGCGGGTGGATCACGAGGTCAGGAGATCGAGACCATCCTGGCTAACATGGTGAAACCCCGTCTCTACTAAAAATACAAAAAACTAGCCGGGCGTGGCAGCGGGCGCCTGTAGTCCCAGCTACTTGGGAGGCTGAGGCGGGAGAATGGCGTGAACCCGGGAGGTGGAGCTTGCAGTGAGCTGAGATCCCGCCACTGCACTCCAGCCTGGGCGACAGAGAAAGACTCCGCCTCAAAAAAAAAAAAAGACTCTGTCTCAAAAAAAATACATATATGTACACACACACACACACATATATATGTGCGTGTATATCTATATAGCATAGACAGCCCTATCCACAAGAAAAATTAGCCACTTATGTAATTTTAAGTTTTCTAAGTCACATTTTTTAAAAAATCGTTTAAACAATATTTTTATTTACTAACCCAAAATATTATCATTTCAACCTACTCAGTATTTTTTACTTTTTCTTTTTTTTGAGACAGGATTTCACTCCCGTCAACCAGGCTGGCGTGCAATGGTGCAATCTTGGCTCACTGCAACCTCTTCCTCCTGGGTTCAAGCAATTCTTCTCCCTCAGCCTCCCAAGTAGTTGGAACTACAAGCGTGAGGCAGCTAATTTTTTTTTTATATTTTTTGTAGAGATAAGGTTTCACCATGTTGCCCAGGCTTGTCTCAAACTCCTGGGCTCAAGTGATCCACCCACCTCGCTCAGCCTCCCAAAGTGGTGGGATTACAGGCATGAGCCACCATGCCTGGCTGATTTTTACTTTACATACAGTCTTCTAAATCTGCTGTGTATTTTACACCTACAGCACATTTCAACTTAAGACACTAAATGCTTATCAGAAACACATAATCATTTAATTTCATAAAACTTACAACTGAAAAAGTAGACTTATGTATAAAAGTTGTTCCAACAAAGTTTTCCAGCATAATAACTGAATCAAATATTAATCATTTTCCATTCATATGTGTATCCATACTAACAAAACTGTTTTTAATGTAAATTAGTAAAATTAAATAAAACTGAAAAGTTCTTCAGTCACACCATTCAAACTGCTTTAATACTCATTTCTTTCACTAACAACCATTTCTCTATGTGTTTCCTCTTATATGAACTGTCTATTCACCATCTAGATAGCTTTAAAGAAATATTTAAATTACCACCCTAAAGTCCCTTTAATTCTATACTAAATCAGATGCTTAAACAGTATTTTACAGACAGGTTTTTTAATTCAAAAAACTTTGTGTTGCCTGTAAACTGGAGTACCTTGTATACAGTACATAATTTAATGCTGGAACTCTAATTTAAAAGGTTTAGCCAGCTGGGCACGCTGGCTCACGTCTGTAATACCAGCACTCTGGGAGGCCGAGGCAGGTGGATCATGAGGTCAGGAGATCGAGACCATCCTGGCCAACATGGTGAAACCCTGTCTCTACTAAAAATATAAAAATTAGCTGAGCATGGTGGTGGGTGCCTGTAACCCCAGCTACTCGAGAGGCTGAGGCAGGAGAATCACTTGAACCCGGGAGGCAGAGGCTGCAGTGAGCCAAGATCGTGCCACTGCCCTCCAGCCTGGCAACCAAGCAAGACTCCATCTCAAAAATAAATAATAAATAAAATAAAAAGTTTATAGTTACTATACATATGTTTGTTTAATATATTTATGATTAACTTCCTACAGAACCCTCAGTCACAAATGTTTCCTATCACATTTGGGATTAAGGAAAAAAAAGAAGTAGACATGGTGAAACCTCGTCTCTACTAAAAATACAAAAATTAGCCAGGCGTGGTGGCGTGCCTGTATTCCCAGCTATTCGGGAGGCTGAGGCAGAAGAATCGCCTGAACCCGGGACGCGAAGGTTGCAGTGAGCCAAGATTGCACCACCGCACTCCAGCCTGGGCGACAGAGCAAGACTCCGTCTCAAAAAAAAAAAAAAAAAAAAAAAAACAACAACAACAACAAAAAACAACCTCTAGAGATACTTTTTTATATTGGGGAGGAAAAGCATTTTCTAAGAACTACAAGGTTTTAGGCATTAATAGAATATACATATATACCCTAGAATATATATCAAGATACATGAGAACATTCAAGTTCTAGTACATAGGCTTAAAAATTATCCTCAACACTTAAAATTAAAATGATTATATCACTCCCACAGGCTTTAGAGATTATGCAGCCCAATTTGCTCATTTACATACAATTAAACCACTGTTTGGGGGGAAATCAAGGCCAGGTCTTATTTAATGTTATTTTGTCTACAGCAGTGCTTGTCAAGTTTAACATGAATATACATCATCTGAGTATCTTGTTCAAATACATATTCTGATTCAATAAATCTGGGCTTGAGCTTGAAACCACATTATTAAATCCAAGACGATGCCAACATTGTTGGTCCTCAGGATATAAGGACTAACAAGGTTCACTCTGTTTCACAAGTGTTTAGGTAAGTGCCATTCATTTAATTTTATTTCATGTAGTTTCTAACAATATTAAAATAAAATTTTCAAGGAAGGAAAAAAGTTTTCAAGCTAAAACTGTAATGCTCTATTTTTCCTGGGAGACTGCTAATACTCTGACACAACTAGCCACTCCAGGGTTGCTATCAAGGGTTTGATATACCAAAGTTCAAAACAGTCAAGGTACAAAAAACAATCTCTACTTTAAAAAGGAAAAAGCTATAGAAATTATTTTAAAATGTTAACATGATATACAGCTAGGATTGAAAACTATTAGCTAGTTGAGCTTTATTAAACTATTAGTCTAGCTCATCCAATCACCTGGGTGAGCTTTTATGACAGTGCTGGGTCTCCCCCACAAGACCGATGCGCCCTGGGATACGAGAATTACAAGTACTGACAAAGACACAAACTTGGACTTCAATAAATTTTTTTGAAAGAAAAAAACAGCTATTAGTCAAACAGATACTACAAGAAAATATTTTAACTTATAATCTGGTCCTATAAAACATTAAGAACTTATAAAGTCAAATTTATCTCATATAAAATTAGAACTACAATGCAAATTACAAAAGCAAAAATTTTAAAGACTCCAGGAAAGGACCTATTAACAATTTCAGTTACCAAGTAGTTTCTGCATTAGCCTTGTCCCTTTCTAGCCAACAACAAAAGACCACCCTAAAATAGACTCTGAAAAATGCTTTAAAGAGGGCAGATGCAGTGGCTCATGCCTGTAATCCTAGCAGTTTGGGAGGCTGAGGTGGGTGGATCACCTGAGGTCAGGAGTTCCAGACCAGCCTGGCCAACATGGTGAAACCCTGTATCCACTAAAAATACAAAAATTAGCTGGGCGTGGTGTCACATGCCTGCAATCCCAGCTACTTGGGAGGCTGAGGCAGAAGAATCGCTTGAACCCCAGAGCCCGGTATACGGAGGTTGCGGTGAGCCGAGATCCCGCCACTGCACTGCAGCCTAAGCGACAGAATCAGACTCTATCACGAAAAGAAAAAAAACAAAAGCTTTAAAGAGTATATAATATCATTCATCTTCCTTCATTACTATTAAATCAGGAAACAAAGAGTTGTTTTTCCTATAGGATTCACACACTATTTTCCACTTGAAATGTACCCCGTTTCCATAGTAACTACCACTGATGTCACAGAATTTTTGCTGTTCCCACTCAAAGAACACTAAAGCATAAAAATGCCTTTATGCATTTATTAAAATAGATGAAGAAAAATGTAAAATGGTTTATAAATGTATAAATTCAAACTATTTTTCCCAAAGTTTGTCATCAAATATTAACCAGTTCTTAAAGCATACACCTGAATATAAGTGTACTTAAAAAAAAAAAAACTAAAGTTAGCTGGGCGCGGTAGCTCACGCCTGTAGTTCTAGCCCTTTGGGAGACCGAGGCAGGTGGATCACTTGAGGTCAGGAGTTCAAAACAAGCCTGGCCAATATGTTGAAACCCCATCTCTACTAAAAACACAAAAAAATAGCTGGGTATGGTGGCATATGCCTGTAATCCCGACTACTCAGGAGGCTGAGACAGGAGAATCGCCTGAACCCCGGAGCAGAGGTTGCAGTGAGATGAGATCGCCGTGCCACTGCACTCTAGCCTAGGCAGAGCAAGGCTCCATCTCAAAAAAAAAAAAAAAAGAATACTTAAGTAAATTTAAATTTGGTATTTTAAATGAGGTTGAAATTTATGAAGTCAACTTTGTTAGCTAGTCAGGAGATTCTAGAATGAACGATGGCTCAGGGGAATTTTTTTTTAAGATTTTGGGTGTTTTGCCTGTTTGTTTCGAGATGAGGTCTTGCTCTGATGCCCAGGCTAGAGTACAGTGGCACAATCACAGCTTACTGTGGCCTTGACCCCCAGGGCTTAAGTGATCCTCCCAACTCAACTTCCTGAGTAGCTGGGACTACAGGCATGCACTACCACAGTCAACTAATTTTATTTTTTATAGAGACCAGGTCTATGTTGCCCAGGCTGGTCTCAAACTCCTGGACTAAAGGGGTCCTCCTGCCTCGGCCTCCCCAAAGTGCTGGGATTCCAGGTGTGGGCCACCACACCCAGCCTCGAGCCTCGGGGAACTCTATAATCAACAAGACAGAAATTCAGACATTCTATTCAGGTTCTGCAAGTCCTCGCATTAAGGCTCTTCATTTCCTTCTACAGAGAAGTCTTGAAGAAAATCTCACCTCAAGTCAAGACCAAAAAAAAGGGTCTTGGACTGGCTCTTTTCTGGGGGGAGATGAGGGAGAACATACTTTTGTTATGTGGACCAGATTTTTAAAGAATGAGAGCACACAATATTGAAACTTTCTTACTTTAATATTTTTTAGGTAAGTTGTTTACATCCTAGAGAAATTCCTGCATACATATACAAAAAGAACGAAACATGGTTCCTTGTTCACCAAAGTATTGTTTGTAATTACAAAAAAAAAAATTTGGAACAACCTAAATACGCATGGATAAATAAAAGTCAGAGAATTGAAATTAATGCATAAGATCTAAATATTTACATATGGATAAGCTTCCACACCAATGTGGAATGAAAAAAATTAAATCAAGCTACAAAAGAATACAGTCTGAACCACTCATCATGTTTTAAACACAACAAAATACTGTATATTATTTATGAAATAGGCAAATGTTATAAACTATTTAAAAACCAGAAAGCATACACCACTTTCAGGACAGGTGTATATCTATGAAAAAAGGGGAAAAGAGAAAGGTTATTAGGAGAACCATTCAACTGCATAGTAACATTTTATTTCTCTTTTAAAAAGGATTTGAAATCAATATGGCAAATATTATATATTAGATTAATGCAATGGCTACTTGGGTATCTATTTTATCTTTCTCTGTCATTTTTGTAAGTTTGAAATACATTACAATTGCTTTGAATGAAACATTTTAATTTGCCTAAAAATTTACTTCCACAGGCAAGAAAACTTACATTTACTGAAATGACTCAATGAAATAATCCTCTCAACAACCCAGTAACTTAGCTATTAGCCCCATTTCAGAGAGAGGAAATGTGGATATTCAAATATTTTTTAAAAAATTATTTAAGATTCTACAGCTAAAAGGTAATGCATGCATCAAGATTTCTTTTAAACCCATGCTGTTTCCACTATACCAAACTGCTTTTCGATGTTATAGGATTAATTCTTAAACAGATCAATCATTGTTCCCCAGTGATACAGCCATAGAAAGGAGATTCAAATCAGTCCACATAATGGTGCTTATCATTTAAAATAAATCCCTAACATTAGCTAATAAATTCTTATGAGTACAAAACTACAAGTGCAGAATAAGAATGGGTTTAAAGAGCTTGTTTTTGCTTGGGAAAGGTGGATTCACTAACATCTGGTATTTGAGATTTCTAGCTCCCTAAAGTTCCACATTAAACTAGATGTTTGGGAAAAAACTAGAGTAACCAAAATAATCACAATTACAAATACACCTAACCCTTCCTCACCATACATATCACAGGGTAAAAAAACTGCTCACTAAAGAAAGGTCAACACATTTGTAATTCAATTATTTATCATGGACCTATGACTGAGTTAATACTGTCAATATTGAATGAGCCATAGCCACACCGTAGAACAGTGAGTCTCACACCCACTAGAGTTTAAGAACCATCTGGGTAACCGGCTCAGAATACAGATTCTTAGACCCCACCTCCAGAGTCTAATTCAGCTGATCCATGGAGTCCAGAAATCTACATTTTTAACAAGCACCCCATTAATCAGCACCATGGCAATTCTGACACAAGGGGTGAAAGGTCTAGAACTGGAGATGCATAAATCTTTATTCTTTCAATAGTCACTGAACACCTACAACACAGTTCTGAGAACTATAGATTCAGTAGTAAAACAAAATTAAGAACAACAACAAAAATTCTGCCCATAGGAGCTTACATCCTAAAGATAGAGCAAGAGAAAACATGTATGACATCAGCGAGTGTTAAGTGCTACAGAGAAAAAAGCAAAGCAAGCCAAGGGAAATGGAGGCAGGAGTTGTCATTTAAGACAATAGTCAGAGATAGCTTCTCCTACAAGATGACATTTGAGCAAAGAACTGAAAGACATGGACATCTGGAGGAAAAGAGGAAATATTATTAGTAACTTTCTCATCCCTCAAAATAATTTACTGTATGAAATAATTTTAGGTGTTGTAGCTTTTACTACAAAGAGTGAAAAACACAGAGTGCCTACTATGTGCCTATTATCTCTTTAAACCTCAAAATCATTTTGTGGAGTAGCTATGAGTTTCCTCGTTTCCATAAAGGAGGACACTGAAGCTCAGATTAAGCAATCTGCAAGGACACACATTTTGTAAGTAGTCAGCTCAGGATGCACAACCAGGTCTTTGTAATTGTCAAAATGCATCATCTTCCAACTAAGCCAAACTGTTAGTGTCTTCATTATCAAATGAGCATGTTTGTTGAATAAACTCAGAACTGAATTCTTATATGCTTAGTATTTCTAGAAACCTGAAAAAAGTTACCAAAAATACAAGTTGTTTATTTAAAAGGTGGGGGGGGGGGGGTTATTTATCATCTTTGTAACAAATCTTGGCATACAGCTATTTTTCCAAAAATTTCCTAGTTAATATTTATTTATACAGTCAGCAAATCATTTACATAGTCTCCCAATATTTGGGGAACAATTTTTTCTTCATAAACTTTCTAGAAGGGCAAGTGTTAAATTGCATACCTTTAAAATATAGGATGCAATAAAAGTCTATTTGCCCATCTTTGGCAAGATATGCACATATATTTAAATATAAGTAAATGTGCAACTCCCTGTTTCCTATTCACTGACTCCAACAATTCTCAGGACACCTACTATCCAATGTGTTATGAATTACGAGGAAGACCTCCCACCGTACCTACTTCACACTGGTAACTAGAGAGCAAGGCACTATGCTAGACAGAAGTACAATTCAATAACAACAGTCCTTACTCTTAATAGTTCTAACACAAACAAGTATAAAAGGATACTATAATATAAAGGAAATGCTATTTGAGTAAAAAAAGCAGTCCTTTTTGGATTATCTAAACTAGGGTTATCAATAAAGACATTCTGAAGACGGCTGCATCTCTTAAGCCCTGAGGATCAGATTCAGGCTAACTTTAAAAATGTAGTCTGGGCCGGGCACAGTAGCTCAAGCCTGTAATCCCAGCACTTTGGGAGGCCAAGGCAGGCAGATCATAAGGTCAGGAGTTGGAGACCAGCCTGACCAACACGGTGAAACCCTGTCTCTAGTAAAAATACAAAAATTACTCGGGCGTGGTGGCGGATGCCTGTAATACCAACTACTCAGGAGGCTGAGGCAGAAGAATCACTTGAACCTAGGGGGCAGAGGTTGCAGTGAGCCAAGATTGCGCCACTGCACTCCAGCGTGGGCCACAGAGCAAGACTCCATCTCAAAAAAAAAATAAAATAAAACAAAAATAAAAGTATGGTCTAAGAATGCTGGACATCATCCCTGAGGAGTACCACTGACAATTTCAGAGCAGAGGAGAGAGAGATTCAAAAATGTGTTGCAGAGATAAACTCAAAGTGATGAGTAAGAAGTGTAATGAGCAAATCAGATATAAGGCAATTTCAAGAGCCTGGATATAAAGTGAGAAGTCCAAAGTCAAGAGGTGACAGTAAAAATGGAAGAGCCAGTTCTTCAACATCATTCTTTGGCCTAAGGCCACAGATAACACTAAATTATTCCATATTTGTTATAAGAGACACTCACTTTTTTACATGCCTTATAAAAAAACAATTTACTACATTTCTATTTCCGGAAGTATTTTTAGTACAATGACTCTAAGAGCTTCAAGATTTTGTAGCACAGGGATCAAGAATTACTCAAAAACAGAGGTTTCCTTGACTCGGGCATATAGTTTAAGCATTCTCTTTTAGGCTCAAAAACTAACTTTGTAAGAGTTGTAAAGTATCAAGCCCATAAAAGAACTATGAAATTTGGGATAGCCAGTTAGCAAGGGAATCATACACACACACACACACACACACACATATACATACATACATATATACACACACACTTAAAGTTAGAATATTTAAATTTAGAATAGACATTTAGATTGAATAGGGCTACTATGACAAATTTCAAAAAGCTTTATGCCAATACTCTGGAAATTTAGACACTAAGTTCCATTCTGCCACATCTCTCTACCTCTGATGACTGTTACAGCAGCAGTTTAAAAAAAGAGAAGGCCAGGCACGGTGGCTCACGCCTGTAATCCCAGCACTTTGGGAGGCCAAGGCAGGCGGAACACCTGAGGTCAGGAGGTCAAGACCAGCCCTGCCAACATGGTGAAACCTTTCTCTACTAAAAATACAAAAAAATTGACCAGGTGCAGTGGCTCACACCTGTAATCTCAGCACTTTGGGAGGCCAAGGTGGGTGGATTACAAGGTCAAGAGTCCGAGACCAGCCTGTCCAACATAGTGAAATCCCATCACTACTAAAAATACAAAAAAAAATTAGCTGGGCGTGGGGGCAGGCGCCTGTAGTTCAAGCTACTTGGGAAGCTGAAGTAGGAGAATCGCTTGAACCCTGGAAGCAGAGGTTGCAGTGAGCAGAGATCACTCCTGGGTGACAGAATGAGACTCCATCTCGAAAAGAAAAAAATTAGCCGGTTGTGGTGGTATGTACCTAAAATCCCAGTTACTCGGTAAGCTGAGGTAAGAGAATGGTTTGAACCTGGGAGGCGGAGGTTGCAGTGAGACGAGACAGCGCCACTGCACTCCAGCTTGGGCAACGACAGCAAAACTCTGTCTCAATAAAACAAAAGGTAAGTATTCACTCAAATTCCAGACTTGGCTCAATACAGACAAAATTCCTACTACAAGAGCAGCTGTGAAAAGAAGGGAATGGTGCCAAAAGAAGACAAACAAACATCCTTCCAACTAGATAAAATGTGACTAATTTGAAAAAAACAAAAAAACAAAAATAAAGTCAGAGCTTCGCACTATATTCTCCTTTTGTCCCCTCTCTAGTTTGGCAATTTGAGGGTACATGTCAGGATTCCTTGTAGTAAATAAACACACACACTCAAAAACAGGAGGAAGGAAGGAGACATTAGCACAGTTTTTAAGTTGCATTTTGAGCCCCTCAGACAGTTTTTCCAGGAATTGTCCAGTTATTTAAACCAATTCTTTGCTCTATTTGGCTACGGAAAAACAGCCCCATTTCTTTTTTTTTTTTTTATTAGGCATACTCTAATACCATTTGGTCTTTCAGTTGCCTCTAATTGCTTTTAAGTATTTTTTTAAGCATCTCTCTTAGATTGAAAAATTCTCAGAAATCAGGGTCAAATGTTTAAATTATGTCATAAAAAAGTTACCAAAATACTGCCTATCTTTTTATCTTCAAACCAGTGGCAAAGCCTACACTTTGCTCTCTAAAATCTAACCATTCTTCAAAGTGTGACAAAGCCTCCCTCTTCCATGAAATGTTCCTCTACAACTCTTAACACGTGGCAATTTCTACTTCAGAACATATAAGCTTAATAATAAACTTAACTCACAAATATGCATAAAGTCTCTATGATCTACACGAAAGCTTAGAGGAAGCACCTGTCCCACATTATTTTTTGTAGGTATTAGCTACAAGCAGCTCAAAAGCCCTTTTATAAGGTAGCTACACAATATGTCAACTAAAACCATCAAGGGAAAAAAGCTAATTCTTTGTCTAAGTATGGTCCTCTATTTGTCTGTCCCATTCCGGCCTCTAGTCCCAAAAGAAAACTAACCCCAGTCCCTTCATGTCCTACCCTCAAGAGAAGAGATGATAACTTTGTGCACTCAGTACATGCCAAACACTTTAAGACATTATCTTTATTACTATTACTATTATTTTTTAGCAACAGAGTCTCACTATGTCACCCAGGCTCAGCTCCATCCTGCAGCCTCAGCCTCCCAAAGTGCTAGGATTGGAGGCACGAGCCACCACACATAGCCAAGACATTATCTTTCAATCTTAAAACTTTTCAGGTAGGTTGTTTTTACTTCAGGAAACTAAAACTTGTTTGTAGAGATCTGAACCCAGCTCCTAAGCTTGCTTCTCTTCTACCACACTACTAGGCACTAAAAAGAGATGCCCACTCTCTGACAATAAAAAGAGATAGGAATAAACAATCAATATATCATTAACAATTTAAGGCCAGGTGCGGTGGCTCATGCCTGTAATCTCAGCACTTTGGGAGGCCAAGGCAGGCAGATCACAAGGCCAGGAGATCGAGACCATCCTGACTAACATGGTGAAACCCCGTCTCTACTAAAAATACAAAAAAAAATTAGCCGGGCATGGTGGCTGGCGTCTGTAGTCCCAGCTACAAGGGAAGCTGAGGCAGGAGAATGGCGTGAACCCAGGAGGCGGACCTTGCGGTGAGCCGAGTTCATGCCACTGCACTCCAGCCTGGGCAACAGAGCGAGATTCCGTCTCAAAAAAAAACAATTTGAAACAATTTTTTTTTTTTTTTTTTTTTTTGAGATGGAGTTTCACTCTTGTCACCCAGGCTGGAGTGCAACAGTGCGATCTCGGCTCACTGCCACCTCCACCTCCAGGGTTTAAGTGATTCTCCAGCCTCAGCCTCTGTAGTAGCTGGGATTATAGGCGCTAGCCACCAGGCCCACCTAATTTTTGTATTTTTAGTAGAAACGGGGTTTCACCATGTTGTCCAGGCTGGTCTCAAACTTCTGACCTCAGGTGATCTGCCCACCTTGGCCTCCCAAAAGTGCTGGTATTACAAACGTAAGCCACCACACCTGGCCTAAAACAACTTTTTTAAAAGTACTCCAATAGCACGCCTAAAGACTAACAGACTACCACTAATACGTTCAAAAAAATTGCCAATTTATTTAAGAAAAACACAAAAGAAACCAACACACACAATTCTCACCAAAAAATACAAAATTAAAAAGCAAATATGAAAAATAATTTCCTGCATGCAAACAGGCTTTTATAAAACAATAAAGGAAATACTGAGAAATGCTCAAAAAATATTAAAAAGCAATTAATAAAAAGAATTCAGGGCTGGGCACAGTAGCTAACACCTGTATCCCAGCACTTTGAGAGGTGAAGGTAGGAGGATCACTTAACCCCAGGAGTTCGAGACTAGCCTGGGCTACATACTGATACTTCATCTCTAAAAAACTAAATTAAGTAATTCACATTTTCAATTACCATATTACTATTCCAACATTAACTACAATCAAAAATTTGCAAATTAAACTAGTACTATGCCCATTTTTACCTATACGTTGGCATTTATTTTTAATTAACAACACCCACCGTGAACAAAGGTACTTGCAAACAAGCACAAACCTAACCCTCATGAAGAACAAATGGGTAAAACCTTTCTGAATGGATCTAGCCATGTGTGGCATTACTCTTGAAAATGTACATGCCAGACCGGGTGCGGTGCCTCACGTCTGTAATCCCAGCACTTTGGGAGGCCAAGGTCGGTGGATTACCTGACGTCAGGAGTTCGAGACCAGCCCATTTTTAGTAGAGATGAAACCACATCTCTACTAAAAATACAAAATTAGCTGGGCATGGTGGCACATGCCTGTAATCCCACCTACTTGGGAGGCAGAGGCACGACAATCGCTTGAACTCAGAAGGTAGAGTGAGCCGAGATTGCTCTACTGCACTCCAGCCTAGGTGACAGAGTAAGACTCTGTCTCAAAGAAAAAACAATTTTTTTTTTTAGTAGACACGGGGTTTTACTATGTTGCTCAGGCTGGTCTCGAACTCCTGACTTCGTGATCCACCTGCCTCAGCCTCCCAAAGTGCTGGGATTACAGGTGTGAGCCACCACACCAACCAATTTTTTTTTTTTAATTAGCCAGGCACGGTGGCACACACCTGTAAGTCCCAGCTACTCAGGCGACTAAGGCAGGAGGTTCACTTGAGCCCAGAAGGTGAAGGCTGCATATTTGAGACCCTGTCTCAAAAATAAGTACATAAATAAAAAATAAAAAGTGCTGCTAAAAAGAAAAGAGCAATTTGTGAAGATGTTATTAATAGCCATCTTGAAAAAAATCTAAGAACAGGGGTGTTTTCCCGTCAAAACTTCTCTCAGATTTGTCATTTAAAAAAATCAAGACCAGAGGGTGGCTCACACCTGTAATCCCAGCACTTTGGGGGCCGAGGTGGGCGGATCACCTGAGATCAGGAGTTTGAAACCAGCCTGGCCAACATGGAGAAACCCTGTCTCTACTAAAAATACAAAAATGAGCCAGCTGCGGTGGTGGGCGCCCGTAATCCCAGCTGCTCGGGAGGCTGAGGCAGGAGAAGCACTTGAACCCGGGAGGTGGAGATTACAGTAAGCCGAGATCACGCCATTGCACTCCAGCCTGGGAGACAGAGTGAGACTCTGTCTCAAAAAAAAAAAAAAAACCGGCCGGGCGCGGTGGCTCAAGCCTGTAATCCCAGCACTTTGGGAGGCCGAGGCGGGCGGATCACAAGGTCAGGAGATCGAGACCACAGTGAAACCCCGTCTCTACTAAAAATACAAAAAATTAGCCGGGCGCGGTGGCGGGCGCCTGTAGTCCTAGCTACTCAGGAGGCTGAGGCAGGAGAATGGCGTGAACCCAGGAGGCGGAGCTTGCAGTGAGCCGAGATCGCGCCACTGCACTCCAGCCTGGGCAACAGCCTGAGACTCCGTCTCAAAAAAAAAAAAAAAAAAAAAAAAAAATCAACCCAGCCGGCACAGTGGCTCATGCCTGTAATCCCAGCACCTTGGGAGCCCAAGGCAGGCGGATCACTTGTGGTCAGGAGTTTGAGACCAGTCTGACCAATGTAGTAAGACCTGTCTCTACTAAAAAATACACAAATTAGCCAGGCATGGTAGTGGGTGCCTGTAGTCCCAGCTACTTTGGAAGCTGGGGCAGGAGAATCGCTTGAACCCAGAAGTAGAGGCTGCAGTGAGCCAAGTCGGTGCCACTGCACTCCAACCTGAGCAACAGAGCGAGACTCGATCTCAAAACAAAACAAATCAATCAATCCCTGGCCCAGCAGGGTAGTGCAAGCCTGTAGACCTAGCCACATAGAAAGCTGAAGTGGTGGGGGAGGAGGGCACACCCCAGAAGTTCAAGGTTGCAGCAAGCTGTGACAGAGCCACTGCACTCCAGCCTGGGCAACAAGACTAGCCCCTATCTCAGGGGGGTGGGGGGGGGGGTGGAATTAAAGAAAAAAATATAAAAAGATAAAAAAAGATTAGGAAATGGCAAAAATCAACTCCCCAATTCTGATAAAGGTAAAATTAAACCAACTTTTAGCATCCCACAAATTCATTCATTGAAATGTTTAAAAAGCTCCCCATTTACTGCGCCAACTTTCCTCCTTTAACGAGTTTCTTTATAGAAGGCTTTCAAATTTCTAAAGTGCATTTATAGGTTTTACCTCTTTAATAAAAAAAAAAAGAAGAAAGAAAGAAATGGCTGGGTATGGTGGCTGATGCCTGTAATCCCAACACTTGGGAAGCCGAGATGGAAGGATCACTTAAGTCCAGGAGTTTGACACTAACCTGGACAAGACAGGGAGACCCCATCTCCACAAAAAAATTTTAAAACTTAGTCAGGCATGGTAGTACACTCCCGTAGTCTTAGTTACTCAAGAGGCTGATTCAGGAAGACTACTTGAGCCAGGGAGGTCAAAACTGCAGTGAGTGGTAATCACGCCACTGCACTCCAGCCTGGGCAACAGGGCAAGACCTCATTTCAAAAAATAGAAACAAAATAAAATTGAAAAAAAAAAATCACTATAAGTTTGCTAGGGTAGATATTAACCATTGGGAAGGGGAAAAAAATGTTACAGAAAAACATTACAGACCCAGGCAGGGTGCAGTGGCTCATGCCTGTAATCCCAGCACTTTGCGAGGCCAAGGCGGGTAGATCACCTGAGGTCAGGAGTTCGAGACCAGCCTGCCCCACATGGTGAAACCCCATCTCTACTAAAAATACAAAAATTAGCTGGACGTGGTGGCAGACGCCTATAGTCCCAGATACTTGGGGGGCTGAGGCACGAGAATCGCTTGAACCCATGAGGTGGAGATTGCAGTGAGCCAAGATCACGCCACTGTACTCCAGCCTGGGTGACAAAGGGAGACTCTGTCTCAGAATGAATAAATAAATAAATAAATAAATAAAAATAAAACATTACAGACCTAGTATTAAAACCCAAGTCTCCATTCTAAATCCATTTCAAAAGTCATAGGAAGTTTACAGAACTAAAGTTAAAATGTTAAAGATGGATGTAGCTCTAATCACTGTCCATGACTCTATTCTAAAGGATTAAATGAAGGGAAAAATAAGGTTTTATGAGATTCACTGTTAGTACGGTTTCAAGTTAATAGGGTTTTTTTTTGTTTTTTTTTTTTTTTTTTTTTTGGCAATCCTGTGCATAACAGATCCAAGTTAGATTTTGCAGATTTAGGCCGGGCGCGGTGGCTCACACCTGTAATCCCAGCACTTTGGGAGGCCGAGGCAGGCGGATCACAAGGTCAGGAGATTGAGACCACGGTGAAACCCCGTCTCTACTAAAAATACAAAAAAAAAATTAGCCGGGCGCGGTTGTGGGCGCCTGTAGTCCCAGCTACTCGGGAGGCTGAGGCAGGAGAATGGCGTGAACCCGGGAGGCGGAGCTTGCAGTGAGCCGAGATCGTGCCACTGCACTCCAGCCTGGGCGACAGAGCGAGACTCCGTCTCAAAGAAAAAAAAAAAAAAAAAAAAAGATTTTGCAGATTTACTGTTTGAAAAGCCAATGCACTATACAGTCAAGTCAGCCCTCCATATCTATGGGTTCTACATCCATGAATTCAACCAACCAGGAATAGAAAAATTCTTTAATTGCATCTGTACTGAACATGTACAATTTTTTCTTGTCATTATTCCCTAAGCATACAGTATAACAATGATTTACATTGTATTAGGTATTACAGTCTAGAGATTAAAGTATATAGGAGGATGTACATAGGTTCTATGCAAATACTATACCATGTTATACCAGGGACTGGAGCATCCTTGAATTCTGTCATCAGAGGAAGGTCCTGGAACTAATCTCCCATGGATACCAAGGGACAAGCATACTTGGAAACTGCTGTAACTACTCACATGAAATCCTATAATTGAAATAAACAATTCCAGAAGAACTACTTTGCCCCCAGGATTAAACTGTCTAAAATGCACGTTTATTAAAATGAAGATAGCTAAGAAGCATGAATATATAATCATATCTTATGTTAAAAACTGAACAAACACCTTCCAAGTTGCCTATTTTGAAAATTACTTTTTAGTTCAAAGGTTCATCTTAAATAACCACCCGTTAGAGTAACCACCACCTCCAACAGACTATTTGACACTGGGTTAAGCACTTTTAACACATTTGATACTTACAATAACTCTATCATGAACATATTATCAACATTTTACAACTAAAATTTAAAATTTGCCTACCACCCTTGCCCAAACTAAATCTCTGTCCACATTACAGGAAAAATTATAACTTTTTATTGCAAATATACACGTTATATATAATAGCATAATAACACAAGTAGCCACACTGGTACATTGTTACATATATGTTACTATGCCTTAAGACACTTTTACAAACTGTAAAGCACTACAAAACACTTGTACCCTATCATCTGTTTCCCACGACAGCCTTGTTACAGATTATCACTACTGTATGAGGGCTCAAGGCTCAGAGAGCTTAAGTGAAATCACTCATTTGACTCCTCGTTCTTTTCCCACTACATTATATCCTCCTTATGATTAAAGACGCATTGCCACCACAATCAGAGCATCTTTGCAATGCTGCCACAATCAGAGCATCTTTGCAATAAAAGATAAAATGTACTAGAGATCCTAGATAAGTATCTTTCACCAGTTACATACTTCTCCAACAAGTTATTACAGTTACCCGCCAGCAGGATATCCAGCTAGCCTCTAAGTGGTTGTTTGGGTGCCAATTATAAAGTTGTATGAACAAGAGTTGTATGAATACTACTTTTTATTAAGCTAGTAGCTTAAGCAAGGGAATCCCCTAGATTCTACTTGTACTGATCAGAAGATCAAATCCAAGATCAATCAAAAGTACATACTATCTTCTCGGGAAAACAGAGGATGTTAGTCTTTTATGACTTGAAAGTTGTTTCTAGTAACTATCATCAGACCATACACCACACAGCCATTTGTCTCAGAATAGGTAGTGAAGGTGGCTACTTAAATACACATATTTTTACAAAACTGTATCCAAGTTTAGCAATATGTGTGTACACCCAAGCACATAGAGACATGTTCCATAACTTAGAAAATCATTTGTAAAAGTTATTTTGGCCTTGCACTTCTGAATACTTCATGCTTCTCCATGTCCGTAACAGAATTGTTCTACTTCCTTTACTAATTGTTCTACTTCTTTCTATAATATCTACCAAGTGTTATCCTAATGCCATCATATTTTCAGGTTGGTATTTTCTTCCTGCTATCCTTTTTTTGGGGGGGAAAGAATTTTGCTCTTGTTGCCCAGGCTGGAGTGCACTGGCATGATCTCAGCTCACTACAACCTCTACCTCCCAGGTTCAAGCAATTCTCCTGCCTCAGCCTCCCGAGTAGCTGGGATTACAGGCATGTGCCACTGCAACCTCCACCTCCCAGGTTCAAATGATTCTCCTGCCTCAGTCTCCCAAGTAGCTGGGATTACAGGCATGTGCCACTGCAACCTCCACCTCCCAGGTTCAAGTGATTCTCCTACCTCAGCCTCCCAAGTAGCTGGGATTACAGGCATGCGCCACCACACCTGGCTAATTTTGTATTTTTAGTAGAGACGGGTTTTCTCCATGTTGGTCAGGCTGGTCTCAAACTCCTGACCTCAGGTGATCCACCTGCCTCGGCCTCCGAAAGTGTTGGGATTACAGGCGTGAGCCATCACACTCAGACTGCTATCCATTTTTAAAGCCGTAGAGAAAGCCCTCAAGTGTTCTGTATCACGCGTGGTGTGGAGGACTAACGGATAGGAAGAAACCAACTAGAGTAATGAATTAACCGTGGAATCAAGTTCAGTTATTCTATGTTCACATCTACATTCCTTAAAGTAAATAACTCGCAAATTTTCGAGCAAGTAAATAATACACCTGGACTTTGAAAACCCAAAATGTCTAGAAAATCAGAATACCATTACACTTTAAAAAGAAGAAAGAAAATTAAAAAACTGCTTCACTGCACCTATCTGGAGAAAATCCTTGCTCTGTAAAGCTCTAAACCACCATTACCAAAAAAATGTTTAACTTCTACTCCTATGCCTTACATTTCCGGCTGTTAACTTTAAGAGCCTGCCAAACAGCTTTGCTGACAATTGTGTGTGTCAAACAGGTCTTCCAAATGACCGTTAACAATTTTTTAATACATCTTGCTATGAAGTTCTCAAATTTAAAAAACATATGTTGAACTTCAGCATCATCAAACTAGTTAACCAGTCTCCCCGTATTCTTAGCAGCTGCCTAATACCAACTGTGGAAAAAGCATAATTTTGGAAAAGGTCTAACAATTTCAAGAAAGTTACTTATACTTGTGAATATTCCAAAACTTTAAAGTTACAATACAGTCACAGAAAAACGAATCCTGAAATACACCTATGTGTACTTGACTTAAGGCCATAATCTTATTTTCACTCAGGGTTTCTTTTCCCTATAATATCTTTACTGTAAGGCAGCTCCTTCTCCCTAAATAATTTTGAAGTATTCCAAAACACTTTACTAAATAGATTTAATCATATCTACAGAATCCTATCAACTTTAAAAGCAAATAAAATGAGGGCTTATTGGCTTTCTAAAGATCCTACATTCCTAAAAGAATAAACACAAATCATCTTCCTAACACTAAACTACTAAAGTGACACTTGAGTCACCCCAACTTGGTGTTTGAAGCTTATTTCTCCAGGAAGCAGAGGGAGACAAACAGTTTCTACACAGTCAAAAATAGATGATTCCCTGTTCATTCACAGCCTGTTTCTTCTTACTTTAAACACAAATCCTACCAACTTCATCTAGTTTTTAACTCATTAATGAGTGACTCGGAGCAAATAAGCAGATATAGGAGCTGTTTTAGGCAATCATTTGCTAGGAATGGCTATCAAGTGAAGGTCTTCCTGCCCCGTCCTAAAAAATAAAGGACAAAAACCTATGAGTAGCAGACAAAAGCATTTATTAAATAATAAATGGTGGGCCCTATTTCAACAATAATCTGAAGAGTATCACCTCTTCTCAAGGTACCACAGCACAAAAACTTTGATAACCATAACTGAAGTATAAATGTATGTTTCTTTTCATAAGGTAAATACACAGAATATTTTGAAACTGCATCTAAAACTCTTACCTCAAAAAAAAGGAAAAGAAGAAAGAAAAGAATACACACATCTTCCCCTAGAGTCCAACCAAAAGAGCGAAATTAATCCATCCGCATTCCAAAACAACTAATTACTTAAGAAATCCAACCAGCACAGATCTAAGGCGAAGCTGCTTCTTTGGTAGTATTTTATTCTACAGAGTGCTACCATTGTACAAACAGTTCTGTCAAGTGTTTTGGTTGGCAGACAATAATAAAATAAGCTTTATTTCCTTTTCTTTCTCCCTTAGCAAAACTCCGGTCTGTCATCACCTCTGACATGCGCCAAGGACTACCGGGAATGATGAAGTATATTTCAAATAAACTTTCCTATTAAAGCGAGTCCTTGTGGTTAATATCATACCAAAATGTTTTACATTGTATCCAGCAAAACCTTTACAGACTGTAAAAAAAGGAATCTTAAGACCCGAGCTCGTATTTAGTGTATTTAATAATAAACTCTTATCTTGGCCGTACTTACCAAACCGTAGGCTTTTACTATTTATAAGCCTTTGAAAAAACTTTACGCCTTTCTTAAGTACCATCAAAATTTTCAATCAGGATTTCATGCGATCAATTCGCACCACAGTGCGAGATCAAATGCTAAACTCCTATAAATAGGGGTGTTATGAGTGAGAGGGATACACAACACTGCGCTGCCAACGCAACTGCGTCTTCAAGGGGGCAGGGGCGCTCCTGGTACACGTACAGTAGGAGCTCACATTCAGCAAAAGCAGGGAGTCAAGGATCAGGTGACTTCACACCACAGACACTTTCAGAGTGATCAGGCCTTACTATCGTCCAAATGACTCGTAAACGGCTCATAACCCCAGTTTGACCGAAAATCTGGACTTGCACCCTAGCCACGCACAACCCGCGCGAATGGGTTCGGGAGCCGAGGAGCCCCGAAACGCGAGCCCGGGGACAGAGCCCTGGCCTGCGGACTGCGGTTCCCTCCAGGAAGGGTGTCTAAGGAGCTTTCGGACCCGGCAGCAAGGTGTCTGCTCTCCGCGCGACCTCCTCCTCCGCGGGGCCCATCGTGCCCCGGCCACCCCTTCCTCCCGGTCCGCGCGAGGCACAGCGAGCGCCCGCCAGCTAACGGGTCGCCCCGCCACGTCCGGAGCTCGCCGGGCAGAGCGGAGCCGCAGCCGACCTCCCCGCGCCCTGGGCATGCGGCCACGGCTCAAGGCCGCCCCCTAAGGTCGGGGCGGACACGGCTGCAGCCACGCGGCGGTCTGGCGGGCAGGGGGCCGGGCCGGGCGCAGACGCGCGCGCCACTGGTTCTCGCAGCAGCTACTGGAGCCGCGGCCCACGAGCAGCCCTTTCAGGCCGCAAGCTGCGGGAGCGCGGGGCGCGGCTGAGGCTAGGCCCGGCGGGCAGGCGGGGCGGCGGGAGGAGACCTCAGCCAGCCGCGGACTCCGACCCCGCCGCCTGCGGCCGGTGCCCGCGAGCCCGAGCAGCGAGCGTCCTCTCCCCACCAGGGACCCGCGGCCTCTGCCCCGCTGGCCCGTACCTAGGGAGGTCGTGGACGAGACGTGGTTAACCGCGGCGCTTGGGTCGCTGGTCCGCCGCCGGCGCCGCAGCCCCTGGTGCGGTTGCTGCCCTCGCGCTGCCTCGTCCCCCTCCGCCATCTTGTACCGATTTAAAATTAACTCCCCACTGACGTCAAACGCCGCCGCCGCTTTATCAACCTCCCGGGAGCCGGCGGGGCGGCTGGCGGGTCCTAGCGCCTCCCTCGGCCCGTATCTCCTCGCCCAGTATCTCCTCGCCCTCCCTCCGCCCCCGCCCCGCCCATCGCTCTCTCGCTCCGCCCCCGCCCTGCCCGCCTGCAGATCCGTCTCCCCGGCTCCAAGCTTCTGGTCGGACTGGAGCGGGGATGTCCCTGTCGCCGCCGTCTCACACCCCCACCTCCCTGAGCTCAGCACCACACCCCCTTAGCGCTGGGCCAGGCTGTGCAAACGCAGAAGGGATCTCCACAGAACTAAGTCCCTCCCTCCCAATTCGCTTTACATCTCTAATTGATTCGTGCGTCCTGCACGTGAGGTGGCTTTCGCACCCCTTCTCTCCTTTTCATCGCCCCCTCCTCATCACAGCCATTCCCCTCCTCTCTCCCCACCCACCCCCCAAGATGTTGCCAGCGCCGTGCTTTTCCGCTTGATCTTTTCTCTCCTCACCCAAGTCCCTACTGCTGCTTCCCCTCCTCGCCACCATCCTAAGGTTTGTTTGCATTCGTTCCCCATCTACTTATGAGACCCTCCCCCATCTTCTCAACTGTGTATACGCTGGCCCTGTGCTCCTAGCACCTAGCAGAAGCAAGCCACAAAGCACTCTAATCGTAAAATGAATCGTGGCAGGTTCTTTCCTAATTGTGATGAACCTTCTTCTGGGGATCCGGTAACATCCGGTAGAAAGTTCAGGTCACTTTATAAAATACAAGTCAGCCTGTGGAGGCGTCTGTGAAACATGATGCCTTTGGATTTTTACCATGCTTCCAGCTGCATTAGAAATTCCTCTTCTCCGGTAAAAACAGATGTCCGGGTGTACAAACAGCTGTTTTGTCCAGGTCTTCTCATAAGTCTAAAATTCACACCCTGCACGATCTCTAGAAAAGCATTGGTGTTATTGAAGCTTTCAAAATCCCATTTTAGGCAGGGCGTGGTGGCTCACGCCTCCTGGGTTCAAGCAATTCTCTGCCTCAGCCTCCCCAGTAGCTGGGATTACAGTCCCCCGCCACCACACCCTGCTAATTTTTGTATTTTTAGTAGAGACGGGATTTCACCATCTTGGCCAGGCTGGTCTTGAACTCCTGACCTCGTGATCCACCCGCCTCAGCCTCCCAAAGTGCTGGGATTACAGGCGTGAGCCACCGCGCCCGGCCCATCCAAATATATTTCAACAGAATATGGAGTTTGTTCTCATTGTCATATAAATCTAGGTGAATAACTATATGCATGTTCTTGGCAATATTCTTTGAGTTACTACGGTTCTAGTTCTGGGACTTGAACCACCTCCCCAATCCAAAGAACAGTTACCCTTCCCCCTCCTTCATATTGGTGACAGGCTCTTTATCAACTTGTTAAGTGATATTCCTCTTATGTCCTTGTGATATATGATTTGGAGAGCTCACTTTGTCAAGACATTTTCTGTTTTATCATTGGCCTGAAAAACATAGTATTGAAAAGGAAGAAGAAGGAGGAGGAGGAGGAGAAGAAGGGCAAACAATCTTCACAAGGATTGTTCTACAAAGATTTATTTGCTGTCATTTACTCACTAAACAACATTTGCTTAGGCACATGGAAAAAAGAAACCATTTACAAACAGCACAGCATAGGCTGTTTGCTAAATTAAGATTGATACAGTCAATGACAACAAAAATCTACCTGAATCCTTACCAAACTGCAGTATTTACCTGCCAGATCACTCTCTATGCTTAGCATAGGCACTCCTTTGGAAGATATTGAACATCTTACATGTAATAAAAGACCTTATGGTTTCTTTCACTGTGCCTTCGATTTTAAGGACTTCAATTCTATCTACTAATCTAGGCTGCCACCCTGTGTGTTTCGTGTTTTGCTTTGCTTTGCTCTTTTCTTTTTTTTTTTTTTTTCCCTTGCCTATGTTCTTCTCTTTTTGGTGTTTTGCCTATCTTGTCTCCCAAACCCACTCTCTCCCCAATCTGTGGTTACTATACCTGAATCAAGAGAAGTCAAACCCTTACTGGAAAAAAAAAAAAAAAAACCAGGCTTGGTGGTTCATGCCTGTAATCCCAGCACTTTGGGGACCAAGGTGGGAGGATCACCTGAAATCAGGAGTTCAAAACTAGCCTGGCCAACATGGTGAAACCCCATCTCCACAAAAATACCAAAATTAGCCAGGCATGATGGCGGGTGCCTGTAATTCCAGCTACTTGGGAGGCTAAGGTGGGAGAATCACTTGAACCTGGGAGGCGGAGGTTGCAGTGAGCTGAGATCATGCCATTGCACTCCAGCCTGGATGGCAGAGTGAGACTCCATCTCAAAAAAAAAAAAAAGGCTGACCCTGGGTACACTGCCTGTGAGTTAGCCCTGCTCCGCAAGAAGCGATACCGTTCAAAAAAGATTGCTGCCTGACACCACCAGCTCAAAAACAGAATTAATTAATTAATTTTTTGCTGTCCAGAAAAAAGTCAGTGATTCCTAAGGAAATTTTTTCCCTGCCACCTCTCAGGGAGACATTCCTTCTTATAAGTCTCCTATGGGAAAGCACAGGGTACTGAGAATATGAGAACTGACAAGAACTTGCCCTAGATCATTTTAACCTTCATGGAGATGGTGTAAGATAGAAGGAATGGGCCGGGTGGCGCGGTGGCTCATGCCTGTCATTCCAGCACTTTGGGAGAACAAGGTGGGTGGATCCCTTGAGCTAAGGAGTTTGAGACCAACCTGGGCAACATAATGAAACCCTGTCTCTACAAAAAATACAAAAATTAGCCAGGCACGCACCTGTAGTCCCAGGTGCTGAGGAGGCCAAGGTGGGAGGATTGCTTGAGCCCATGAAGTCAAGGCTGTAGTGAACCAAGATCATACCACTGCACTCTAGCCTGGGTGACCAAAAAAAAAAAAAAAAAAAAGATAGAAGGAAAGGTCCCCCCTGTGAGAGGTAGCAATTTAGATATCCATTTGTGGCAACCACTCTCTTGCCTGGGATGGTATCAGATGGATAGGGCAAGGTTAGAGTAGGGAAAAGCCAAAGACAAATATAAAGCAGTGTTGTCAATAGAAAAGGTGTTGGATATTGCTGAGGCTGAAATGAGATAAACTACACTCTCTGAGAATGAAAAAGGCTGTTTATGTTGCGGGCAAATCGCATCTCTGCAGACCTTGTTATCTTTTCAGTGATGTGTTTCCTGGAAGTTTTGTTTAAGCTACACCCTGCTTGCAAACTGTTGCTCCTGAAGATATGTATTTTCTTGTGCAAGAATGGTTTACAGAAATGAAGAAGTTGTTTCTCTGAGACTATGTGGAGTTCTGGACACAGGCAGAGCTGCTTCAGGGCCCAGGTTACAAAAAGCAGAACAGAGCTGGTAAATTGGCCTCAGAGACCTGAAGCACTGGAGGTACTACAAAGCAATGTGCTTGACCCGGTCGCCGATATTCTCATGATGGACTCTGTAGGCTCTGTTCATTGACCTGAGGGGTAGAGACCACTGATTTGTCCCAGAACTTGTACATTGACTGTGGCTAATGAACTGATTTGCCACAGGCGAGGCTTCTTGTGGGGGAGGGGCCCGGGAGGAAATATTTTGTAGGGAAAGAGGGAAATCGGAGTTTCTGCTGGAGTAGATGTGAACAAGAAAATGGACTCTGGTCTTGGCTTTCTCTTTGTACTTGAAAAGTAAGTAAATAGAAGAGAATAGCATAGGGACTCTGGGTTATTGACTGGCAGAAAAATTTTATTTATGTCCAAAGCTAGTGATTCAGGGTCTAAGAAGACCTTCTAAGAGAGATCAAATTAAGAACATCAAGAATTGCTGGGTACGGTAGCTCACGCTACTTTGGTACCCCAAAGTGTTGGGAGGCCAAGGGGGGTGGATCACAAGGTCAAGAGTTTGAGACCTGGCCTGGACAACATGGTGAAACCCAGTCTCTACTAAGAGTACAACAAGTAGCCAGGCATGGTGGCACGTGCCTGTAATTCCCGTTACACAGGAGGCTGAGGCAGCAGAATTACTTGAACCGGGGAGGCGGAGGTTGCAGTGAGCCGAGATCCCACCGCTGCACTCCAGCCTGTCTAGGAAAAAAAAAAAAAAAAAAAACAACAAGAAAGGAAAAGAACATCAAGGGTTTCTGGGGCTAATATTTGTTGTAGGAGCCTGGACATGGGCGCATACCTCTCTTCAAAGGCATGTATTAGCCCCATATGAAACACTGTGGGTAGATGGGTTTCTGCCTGGGTTTACTGCTTAATATTAGGTGTTCTTTTTTTTCTTTTCCTTTTTTTTTTCTTTTTTTTTTTTTTTTTTTTTGAGACAGAGTCTTGCTCTGTCGCCCAGACTGGAATGCAGTGGCACGATCTCGGCTCACTGCAAGCTCAGCCTCCCAGGTTCATGCCATTCTCCTGCCTCAGCCTCCCAAGTAGCTGGGACTACAGGCACCCGCCACCATGCCTGGCTAAGTTTTTTTTATATTTTTAGTAGAAACAGGGTTTCACCATGTTAGCTAGGGATGGTCTCGATCTCTTAACCTCGTGATCCACCCGCCTCAGCCTCCCAAAGTGCTGGGATTACAGGCATGAACCACCGCGCCCAGCCAAAGTTCTTTTTTTTCTAGAGCAAGGGATAGACAGCTGTCCCTTGTTAATGCAAGAGGGAAATAATGATCCTTCCTAGCCGTATTCCTCTGCAGGGGCAATGACTTAAACTGGGATACATGAGTATCAGAAGGGCTTAGTGGAAAGAACAGCAGCTTTGAGTTCACACCCCAGCTCTATCTACCTCGTGGTTTTATGACCAAGATCATTAACCTCTCTGACCTTCAGTTTCCTCTGCTGTAAAAAGTAAAGGTCTCTTCCTTGCCTTTTTCATTATGATTATAGATCACATAGATAAAGTAGCCCAGTGCTGGCACATGGCAATAAATGATAGCCATCGTGAGCTCCAATAAAACAGCTCTTTTAAGTCTAAGAAGGGATTAAAGAGCAAGAACACAATTAGTAATAATACCTGTTCATAATTTCCTTTAATCTACGAAATACTTTCATGAGGCAAGGATTGTTGACATCATCCTCACCATCAGCATTCTACAGAAACAGGGACTTTAAAATGTTACATAATTGCTTCAAGGCCATATGACTAGTAAATTGAAGAGCTGAAATTTGAACCACTGAATTCTGTCTGTTCTGAGAGCCCATGTTCTTTTTATCTTTTTCTTTTTTCTTTTTCTTTTTTTTTTTTTGAGACAGAGTCTCGCTCTGTTACCCAGGCTGGAGTGCAGTGGTGCGATCTCAGCTCACTGCAACCTCCACCTCCCAGATTCAAGCAATTCTCCTGCCTCCGCCTCCCGAGGAGCTGGGACTACAGGCACATGCCACCATGCCCGGATAATTTTTTGTATTTTTAGTAGAGATGGGGTTTCACTGTTAGCCAGGGTGGCCTCGATCTCCTGACCTCATGATCCACCCACCTCTGCCTCCCAAAGTGCTGGGATTACAGGCGAGAGCCACTACGCCTGGCGAGAGCCCATGTTCTTTTTTTTTAAGACAGGGTCTTGGTCCCGGCGCGGAGTGAGACTCCGTTTCAAAAAAAAAAAAAAAAAAGGACAGGGTCTCACTCTGTCCACTAGGCTGGAATGCAATGGTGCGATCTCGGCTCACTGCAACCTCCACCTCCCGGCTTCCAGTGATTGTCCTGCCTCAGCCTCCCGAGTAGCTGGGATTACAGGTACATGCCACCATGCCTGGCTACTTTTTGTATTTTTAATAGAGATGGGGTTTCACCACATTGGTCAGGCTGGAGCCTATGTTCTTAACCATGTATCTTCAGATAACAGACTAGCATTGTGGCTAGGTACTGAAAACTCTATAATCACCTTCTACAGACAACTAAATAGCTAGAAGCATGGCTTCTGGGTGTCCAGGAGACTGTTTTGAATAGCTGGAGAGGACAAGGTTCAGATTTAGGTCACCCATGATCAAGATAACCAGCACTGTCTTAGATGCAATTGGTAGCTCCTACTTGAACGACTGACTTCTATAGAGTTCATAGGTGTCTTATAGTTACTGAAATGATTTAGTAGCAGGAGGAACAAAAGTTCAAATCCAGAAACTGGACTTGTTTATGTTCTGAAAAGTAGATAGATACTGGTTTTTTAATTACAATTCTCATACAAAAGAACACTGGCAGGAACTCTAGGCACAGTATAATATCCTATAGTACATTTTAAAAAATAAAAGTGAAGCAGTAGCCAGGCACAGTGGCTCACGCCTGTAATCCCAGCACTTTAGGAGGCCGAGGTAGGCGGATCACCTGAGGTTGGGAGTTTGAGATGGGCCTGACCAACATGGAGAAACCCGATGTCTACTAAAAATACAAAATTAGCTGGGTGTGGTGGCGCACGCCTGTAATTCCAGCTACTCGGGAGGCTGAGGCAGAAGAATCGCTTGAACCTGGGAGACGGAGATTGCCATGAGCCAAGATCGTGCCATGGCACTCCAGCCTGGGCAACAAGAGCGAAACTCAGTCTCAAAAATTAAATAAATAAAAACAAAAAAATAAAGGAGTGAAAGTAAACACCAGGACACAGAAAATGTGCTTGTAGCTTGAAGCAAACATTGCCATGTGCTTTAGGTTCCTCTGAAAACGGGGTAATGAATGGTATCCTCCTTGGACAACCTATCTGGACCACGCCTCATGTGTTTCTCATAACTTGCCTGCCCCCAGGAATGCCTTTGAAATCAGTGGGAAATCCAGACTTCATAGAAGCAACTGCATATCTTGGCCTCTTTTAAGATTAAGACAATATCTACATTGGCCTTATTACAGCCAACATAACCTCTCTGTAAGAGAGCAGCCAAATCTTTGTTTCCAACTCACACTCAAGCTTAATTCCTAACTTCTAAAAACTGACTGGCTGATTGGGAGGAAGAAACACTATACCTTGACAATGTCTTAGAGTCACTGTCCATGTCATAACCTATTTAATTATTGGATTCACTGCCACTAGAGTCGTTTCATTATACTTTGATAGTGAAATCTGTACTCACCTCAAACACTGCCTCCCAGCCTCACACCATTTCTCCCCTTCCCAAATATTTTTGGGGTTTGTCTTCAATTATAAATGCTCAGAATATGAGTTCCATCTTTTCATTTTCCCAATAGTTCTTTGCTCAGACTCAAATATTGCATGTAATGCCACTGCCACTTGGTCGGCCTGGCAAATATTTATCTTTCAAACTTATCCTGATCACCCTCCAAGAAGGCTAGCTATAATAAGATGTAATAGCCGGGCGTGGTGGCTCAAGCCTGTAATCCTAGCACTTTGGGAGGCCGAGGTGGGTGGATCACGAGGTCAGGAGATCGAGACCATCCTGACTAACATGGTGAAACCCCGTCTCTACTAAAAATACAAAAAACTAGCCGGGCGTGGTGGCGGGCGCCTGTAGTCCCAGCTACTCGGAGGCTGAGGCAGGAGAATGGCGTAAACCCGGGAGGCGGAGTTTGCAGTGAGCCGAGATCGCGCCACTGCACTCCAGCCTGGGCAACACAGTGAGACTCCGTCTCAAAAAAAAAAAAAGAAAAAAGAAAAGAAAAAAAAGATGTAATAAAATGATTGTTGCTTTAAGACATTTTGTTTTGTAACTGGAGAGCAGCCAAATATTTCCTTTCATCTCTGTAATTTGTTATAGAACAATAGGTAACCAGAACACATATCCAGGGTGTCATACCAATATATAAACATATATATGTGGTAAATGCATAAGCAAATACATAGCAATAATAAGCTCTGAATTCAGATAGTGCTAATCACTCTCTGATAAAATTACTTGTTTGCTTCTGCTGTCTAAAGCAGTGGTTCTTAATTTTTTCATATTGTTTTATTTTACAGTGATACAAATGACAAATAGCACTCACCAACAGGACATGTTCCATAGGTGTGACCCAATATCCATTGGTGACCACTGTAAATGAGCCTATGTGCCATGTAGCTCCTATCAGGAACAGATTTAGTATTTTGGGGGGCCTGAAGCTTCTACAAGTTTGAGGAATTTCTTTAAGAAAACAAATTGTGAGGCAAGGTGTGATGGCTTATGTATGTAATCCCAGCACTTTGGGAGGCCGAGGCAGGTGGATCACTTGAGTTCCAGACCAACCCAAGCAACATGGCAAAACCCCATCGATACAGAAAATACAAAAAGCTATGTGTGGTGGTGCACACCTGTATTCCCAGTTACTTGGGAGGCTGAGGTGAGAGGATCACTTGAGCCCAGGAAGTTGAGGCTGCAGTGAGCCGACATTGTGCCACTGCACCCCGGCCAGGGCAATGGGAGTGAGACCCTGTCTTGAGAAAAAAAAAAAAAAAAACCCCACAAAAAACAAACTGTGAAAGTAAATGCTGGCCGGGCGCGGTGGCTCAAGCCTGTAATCTCAGCACTTTGGGAGGCCAAGACGGGTGGATCACGAGGTCAGGAGATCGAGACCATCCTGGCTAACACGGTGAAACACCGTCTCTACTAAAAATACAAAAAATTAGCCAGACGTGGTGGCAGGTGACTGTAGTCCCAGCTACTCGGGAGGCTGAGGCAGGACAATGGCGTGAACCCGGGAGGCGGAGCTTGCAGTGAGCTGAGATCTGGCCACTGCACTCCAGCCTGGGCGACAGAGCGAGACTCCGTCTCAAAAAAAAAAAAAAAGAAAGAAAGTAAATGCTTATTGCATAAGAAAAGAAATCCCCTCAAAATCCCAAATTTTATCTAACACATACCACAAACATTACAAACATACAGAAAAATAATTTTTTTATTTATTAACTTCATGGCATACCTTTCTAAAACCACATTTTCTGGCCAGGTGAGGTGGCTCACGCCTCTAATCCCAGCACTTTGGGAGGCCAAGGCAGGTGGATCACGAGGTTAGGAGATCGAGACCAGCCTGGCTATCATGGTAAAACCCTGTCTCTACTGAAAATAATACAAAAAAAATTAGCTGGGCGTGGTGGCGGGCACCTGTAGTCCCATGTAGTCCCAGCTACTCAGGAGGCTGAGGCAGGAGAATGGCATGAACCTGGGAGGCAGCAGAGTTTGCAGTGAGCCGAGGTCACACCACTGCACTCCAGCCTGGGCAACAGAGCAAGACTCTGCCTCAAAAAAATAAAATAAAATAAAATAAAATAAAATAAAATAAAACCACATTTTCTTTTTTCTTTTTTTTTTTTTTTTTTTTTTTTTTAAACAGAGTCTTCTCAGCTCTTTTGCCCAGGCTGGAGTATAGTGGTACAATCTCAGCTTACTGCAACCTCCACCTCCCAGGTTCAAGGGATTCTCCTGCCTCAGCCTCCTGCATAGCTGAGATTACAGGTTCACCACCACACCCAGCTCATTTTTGTATTTTTAGTAGAGACAGGGTTTTGCCGTGTGGGCCAGGCTGGTCTTGAACTCCTGACCTCAAGTGATCCACCTGCCTCGGCCTCCCAAAGTGCTGGGATTACAGGCATGAGCCAACTCGCCCAGCCTACACCATTTTTTCTGACTTTTTTGCTGTATAGCCTTTGACTCTTCATATTATGCCAATTTGGGGATATCATTTTCTAAACAGAGAATAGAAAGGCAATTCAGTTTTTCCTGTAGTGTAGTGAATAAAGTTTTTATTTATCTGTGACTTAGAAAATTCTCTTTCAGTCTGGGTGTGGTGGCTCACGCTTGTAATCCCAGCATTTCAAGCGGCCAAGGTGGGCTAATGCTTGAGCCCAGGAGTTCAAGACCAGCCTGGACAACATAGAGAAACCCCATCTCTCAAAAAAATATAAAAATTAGCCAGGTGTGATGGTGTGCACCTGTAGTCCCCGCTACTCGGGAGGCTGAGGTGGAAGAATTACTTGAGCCAGGGAGGTTGAAGTTGCTGTGAGCCATGATCGTGCCACTGCACTCCAGCATGGGTGACACAATGAGACCCTATCTCAAAAAAAGAAGAAAGAAAGAAAGAGAGAAAGAGAGAAAGGAAGGAAAGAAGGAAGGAAGAAAGGGAAAGGAAGGGAAGGGAGAGAAAGAGAGAGAGAGGGAGGGAGGGAGAGAGGGAGGCAAAAGAAAAGGACTCAGCAAATTAAAAATGATGGTTCATGGTGGTTAGGTGGAAATGGGCCATAGTCATCCCTTCTTAGCTTCCCTTGGCTGGGACCCAGAGGTCATCACACTCACTATAGAGGATTAGGGAGGTAGCTGAGTTAAGAACCAGACGTCATCATAGTGGTACAGAGGTGTTCAGTCTATGCCAGGAATCAGATGGATGCTGTAGGTAAGATTAAGACAGGTACACCAAGGAGACCTGAATCACAAAAAGGAGCACCAGGTCCTGGGTAAAAACCAAAGAACAAAGCATAGGGTCAGCTCCAATTCCAGGGATATGAGCACAAGGGACCCAGGAACCAGACTAGCCAACCCACCTCACAGTAGAGCCCACCAAAGCCCCACACAAGAGCACTAGGATCCAGGCACACATCCCAGGCATCCTCCCTACTGCTAGGTGGTCACACGAGAGAGCTTCCCACCCTGTCTGCAATCTTGTTCCTTTAACTGTTGTTCTAGGAAGGAGTAGAAACAACGGAGCCTAAGATACCCAGAATCAGATTCTCAAGTCACAGAGGAAGCTCGCTAGAATCGTCTGCTAATACTTAATATAACATCTAACATTTATCAGGTACTTATATGTGCCAGGAATTCATACGAAGTAATAATTTATTACTTTTTTTCTTTTTTTTTTCTTTTTTTTTTTTTGAGAGGGAGTTTCACTCTTGTCGCCCAGGCTAGAGTGCAATGGCATGATCTCGGCTCACTGCAACCTCTGCCTCCTGGGTTCAAACAATCCTCCTGCCTCAGCCTCCTGGGTAGCTGGGATTACAGATGTGTACCACCACTTCCGCCCATTTTTTAATTTTTAATAGAAACAGGATTTCACCATGTTGGCCAGGCTGGTCTTGAACTCCTGACCTCAGGTGATCCACCTGCCTTGGCCTCCCAAAGTGCTGGGATTATAGGCTTGAGCCACCACGCCTGGCCTACTTTTTTTTTTTCCAGTTAAACTTCACAATAATTCTAAAACAGAGACACTCTTACATTTAATATTTTATGCTGAGAAACCTGAAGCCAAGAGAAATTAAATAATTTGCCCCAGACTACCCAGTGTAAAAAATAGTGGAGTTGGGCTTTGACCCCACAGATAGAACTCTGGGGTTCACACTCGGACTACTAAACTCTGTTGCCTGTCGTAGCTTGAAGAACTCCAGATGTATGATACAAATAACTCCTTGGAGTTGGCCTAACCATTCGCCACCACAGCTCCCTTCTTTGAATTAGGATTTAGGTGATGAACAAACCATCCAAGGGTTCAGAGTTGTCAACTCTCCACTGTTGAGTCAAAGATCTTGTTGAATACCTATAGTATTTCCATTGGGCTTTTTTTTTTTTTTTTTTGCCACCACCATCACCATGTGACATCAATGGCAGATCTCAGAAGATAAAATGAGTGCTGCTCCAATGTATTCAGTCTGCTTCTCAAATTCAGAGCGCAAGTTGCTTAGTTGCTAGAAAAGCATTGTATGCCTGCCGTCACTACTCTGTGGATACCACACTGGGGCTGTTACCCATTGCATTGAGTTACAAAGGCATTGCAGGGCCTATGTGACTTAGGTGGACCTCTACCCTGCTTTTGTTGCCCAATGCAATGCCTATGTGACTTAGCAAAATTCCTACTCTGCTTTGACTCTGCATATTTTCAGAAAACAGGGACCAGGTGCAGTGGCTCATGCCTGTAATCCCAGCACTTTGGGAGGCCGAGGTGGGCGGATCACTAGGTCAGGAGTTCAAGAGCAGCCTGACCAACATAGTGAAACCCCATCTCTACTAAAAATACAAAAATTAGCCAGGCATGGTGGCACGCGCCTGTAATCCCAGCTACTCAGGAGGCTGAGGCAGGAGAATCGCTTGAACCCGGGAGGCAGAGGTTGCAGTGAGCCAAGATCGTGCCACTGTACTCCAGCCTGGGCGACAGAGCAAGACTCCGTCTCAAAAAAAAAAAAAAAAAAACAGGATGTCTGTGATCAAAGGTTCCTTCTTAGGCAGCTTACTCCACCTCTGAAGAACCTCTAACTTCATTATAATCCAATTTCCATACTAAATGACACTCCCATGGGCGCCATGACAGTTGACAATTACCATGATAACAACAGGAGGAAACCAAAAAAGGACAAAAGGGAGGCAGTTCCTTGATTCCAAGTAAATCTCTGTCCCTTCCCAAGAAAAAGCAGAAATATACCTCTCCTCGATGTTAATGCCCAACCCCTTCATCAAGAATACCCTATATGCGTAACTTCCCAGTTCCCAGGAGCCGAGAAGTTGATTTGTGAGCTATGCTCCCACTTCTCCCATTCCATGGCCATGAAATAAAGCCTGCACTGCTTGACACTCACTTTCACTTTTGTGTGTGCCGAACAGGAAAGAGCCCTTCTTGGGGTAACCAGGAGACCTGGTAGCAGGGTTGTGCTGGCAGCAGCAACCCACCCCTCCAACTTCTACCCATTTTCTGCTCCATTCGAGAAGCCTCTGCAGCATCTCCAGAGCACACTCTCTCCCAGCACAACCATGTGTTGCATATTTTTAGAAATAACCACACTTGCTGTGGGTAACCCAGAGACTGGAGCAACCGGGCTCCAGATTCCAATTCTGAATTTGTGATAAGATCCCTTGAAAATGTGCTTAACCTGGCCGGGCGCGGTGGCTCAAGCCTGTAATCCCAGCACTTTGGGAGGCCGAGACGGGCGGATCACGAGGTCAGGAGATCGAGACCATCCTGGCTAACACGGTGAAACCCCGTCTCTACTAAAAAAAAAAAAATACAAAAAACTAGCCGGGCGAGATGGCGGGCGCCTGTAGTCCTGGCTACTCGGGAGGCTGAGGCAGGAGAATGGCGTAAACCCGGGAGGCGGAGCTTGCAGTGAGCTGAGATCCGGCCACTGCACTCCAGCCTGGGCGACAGAGCGAGACTCCGTCTCAAAAAAAAAAAAAAAAAAAAATGTGTTTAACCTTTATGCACCTTCATTACCACAAAACTGAAGGGAGTGCAACATACCAGTATCATTTATAGGCTTGTTGGTTGGTTATTTCTTGAGCAAGTGTTGATGTTCATGCGATTCTGTGCCCAGCCTTGCCATCCCCTCCAACACCCCCTCCATCAGCATCTGCTTCCCTCAGCGCTCTCAAGACAGAGCCATATCCTTGCTGCTGCTGACAATGCCCGTAAAGAAAGCCAGGGTCTGTGCCAAGCCTGCAGACTGCTGATGCTCCTAGAGTCTCTGGTCCACTGGGTACCACAGCTGAGAAGAATTCTGTACACAGCCATGCTTTGTTCCTAAGCAATTCTGCTTGTGCCTGAAGATTCCCAAAATCTCTTGTGAATAGTTTTGCAGTTTCTTGCTCTCACCTCTTGCTGGGAATGCCTCAAAGTCTCATGAAGCCAATTCCTCTGTTTCTGGCCTCACCGTTCTAACCATGGGTCTCTGACACCTTCCAAGAGGGCAGGCAGGGAACAGAGACTGTGCCTGTTCCCCACCATTCACCTCTCAGGCCTTGCTTGCAATGAATCCTATCTGTCTTCCCCACAAGGGCCTGGATGTTTGACCAATCCAGCACAAAACAAGGAGACAACAGTAGGTGAAAACCGACACTGGGAGGAGGGAGGCAAGAGCTGAAAGGGACTTGAAAAAGAAATATTGTCCTCACCAGCTATATTTTGGCCCCAGCTTGGTAGGTCAAAGTTGCCCCATAACAGATGTTTATAATAATCATAGTTAGTAATTTCAGCATAGATTAAGTATTTTCCTCGTGTTCTTATTTTAAATAGGGAGAACCAAGAACGTGCAGGTCCATATGGGAAAACAGCATTTTTAGATTCTAGTTCATGGGCATATTTAAATCTGAAGATCAAGACTTATACCACCCTTGTATCCCAAATTAGGGCTCTCTCCTCACGTACGTTCATGTTTTCCTTTATTTCATCCTTAATTGATGGTGACTGAGAGGATTTTATCACATACAGATCAATGACAAAAAAGCTAGAAGGAATTCACCATGTCTGTAGGTTGGGTACTTGTTCTCTACAAGATTGGCAGGTTATTTCTCTCATAAAAATTGCAATTGTGTAAAAGAACACAGAATCTTTCAGTCTAATTCTTTGACAAGGAGAACTACTATTGAGTGGTTTTAATATCATAATGCTTATATGAAAACTGGAGAGCTGGTAGCCATTCTTCAGGGGCTGAAAGTGGTGGAGATTAAGCACTATAGTCATAAGACTGCTACATGGCTATTTCCCCCAAGTAAATCAGGAGAATTCCAGGAGGCCACTGCGGTTCCAGGTACACACCCAGACGCTCTCAGAAGGGTGGAAGAAAAAATAACAGGCCTCTGATGAAAAGTCAGGAAAATGAATATTATGGGATAAAGGAGCTCTTTGTGAGCAGTTGAGAATGGGAAAGAGGGACTAAGAGGAAGTCAGATTTATAAAGGTGTAACTGAAGCAAAGGAGTGTCCATTGTGTGTCCAGTGGAAGGAAAGAGAAATTAGGCACCAAAAATTCTGGAACGAAAAAAAGAGAAATAATGGAATGTACTTGAGTCCAATATGATTCTGGAGAATCCGAACACAATCACTAAATAATGGAGGTCCCAAGCCCCACAAGCAAAGAATGAAGAATAACATCTTAGTTTCTGGTTTATCCTCTCCAACATTCACTAAAGCAATTCCCCAAAGCAGTAATTTGGCCAGCTATTCATTTCCCCTTGTGGGGCAGGGAGAAGAAGGACGCAGACAAAGAAGGTGGGAGGGAAATAGAAAGGACAACAGCAGCAAATACTTTAATAGAGGAGAGACTTAGGAGGTGCTGCTGGGGAAACAGAAAGAAATGTAGGATCTACAGGGGGCGGGAATCTGGTAGACCCAGCCTGGGGGAGCAGTGTCTGCACTGGGCTTGCAAATAGTGATAATAGCCAAAAGGTACTTTTGTAGGATTGAGATCTTTTGATAATCTGGACCCTTTACACAGTTCAATAAGCATGCTGATTTAAGTCTGAGACTGCAAGGTCAGTCTCAGTGGCTCATCCTGTAACCCCAGAAACTTGGAAGCTGAGGCAGGAGGATCACTTATGGTAGGAGAATTGCTTGAGGCCAGGAGTTGAAGACCAGCTGGGCAACATAGAGAGACTCTGTCTCCACAAAAAAATTTAAAAATTAGCCCAGCATGATGGTGTGCACCTGTAGTCTCAGCAACTAGAGAGGCTGAGGCAAGAGGATCGCTTGAGCCCAGGAGTTCGAGGCTGCAGTGAGCTATGACCACACCACTGCATTCCAGCCCAAGTGGCAGAGACCCTGTCTCAAAAAAAAAAAAAAGAAAAGAAAAAAACCCTCCAAGATGGCACTTGATTCCCCACATAGTGCACCTAGGGATATGGCATGGGGCACAAGCTCCCAATCCACCACAGATACCCAAAATAGCTCTCTTCTCCCACCAGTGAGACCTCTGATCACACCCACACCTTCAGCAGGTTCCTCCACACACGGACAGTTGTAACCTGTGGAGGCCTTTTCTTTGAGCATAAAGGCCAACATTAGCATTTATATCCCACCTCTAGTAAGTTCTTTGTGGACACAATCTAGTCTTGAGGAGAAAGCTGGTTTTTTTCAATATTCTAAGTGGAAAATCATTGATAATATATTTTTCAGTTAGGACGCTTTAGGAGAAAGTAACAGAAAACCCAACCAGAAATGGCATCAATAAAAAGGAGACAGTAGGCCGGGCGCTGTGGCTCACACCTATAATCCCAGCAATTTGGGAGGCCGAGGTGGGTGGATCACGAGGTCAGAAGTTCAAGACCGGCCTGGGCAATATGGTTAAACCTTGTCTCTACTAAAAATACAAAAATTAGCCGGGCGTGGTGGCACATGCTGTAGTCCTAGCTACTCGGGAGGCTGAGGCAGAAGAACCACTTGAACCTGGGAGGTGGAGGTTGCAGTGAGCTGAGATCGCACCACTGCACTCCAGCCTGGGTGACAGAGCAAGACTCTGTCTCAAAAAAAATAAAATAAAATAAAAGGAGATGGTAATATCTCATATCACAGTAAGTTCAAAGGTAGGATGGTTTCAGGGTTGGGTTAACTCACTGCTCAATTACAGCATTAAGGCACCTGTTTTGTTTTCCAATTTTCTGCTTTTTTCTTCCTCTATAGGTTGACTTTTGTTCGCATATTTATCCTGCATAGCTCAAACTGTTTGCCAAAGTTGTAAGTGCCCCATAAAGATACAACAGGGGAACAAAAGAGTGTCTATTTTCTGCCTTGAATCTCTTCTTATTAGAAGAAAAATTTCCCAGAAGCCCCCTTAGACTTTCCCTCAGTCTCTTGTGTACTCAGAAGTGATATATGTGTCCACTCCTAAACTAATTTCTGGCAAGGAAAATGGACTCAACATTATTAGTTTGATGTAATCAAGGTCCACACTGCTTTGGGCTGGAAACAGTTTTCCCTGAAACATATAAGTGGCCTGATGTCTTAACAAAATTGGGATATTGTTAGCAGGAAGAAGGGTAGAATGGCTGATGGAAGGGCAGCCCGTAATGTCTGGCATTGATAAGAACACTGGGCATGACTTCTAAGCACACTCTGACCTACCATCTCCTCTTTTTCTCCTATAATCCACTTGTCACGAGGTAAATGCCCCATTTACTTGGGTATAACTAAAGTAATGAAGGCCTTTATACAACAGGAACACCTGAGAACCAGTCAAGAATTCTACAGTTCCCAGAGAAATTAATGTGAGTTACATGTGGTTTATACTGAAACATGCCACCAATTGAGAAGCTTAAGTTACACCACTGATGGTGAGAAAGGACCTTCCAGTTACCATTAAGCATCAGCCATGTGCTGTCCTTGTTCTTCCCTTGACCTGGGTTTGTATAGAGTTCCTGGGTTTTAATGAGGCCTTGCTGCATGGTTGAAAATCCTGTTTATCTTATTGTCACATGTATCCTTATAACCCCCCATAAATTGAAGTGACTTGAATAAATGTTGGGTTTTTCCCTTCAGAAAATCAATTTAGGCAAGGGACTTAGGATTGGGAGACTGAGTGAAACCTGAAGGTTTGTTTTGTTTGATACTCACATAGTTGACTTACAAAGTGTTTTTTAAATTTTTAAATTAATTACAAACAAAATCAGAAAAGTACACATATTTTTTAAAGTATGCCCCTTCTCTACAAAAAAATTAAAAATTACCTGGATGTAGGGACGCACGGCTGTAGTCCTAGCTACGTGGGAGGCTGAGATGGGTGGATTGCTAAGCCCAGGAAGTTAATGCTGCAGTGAGCCATCATCGTGCCACTGCACTTTAGCCTAGGCAACAAACCAAGACCCTGCCTCAAAAAAAAAAGTAGCTTTCTGGTTTTAAAAGCTATCTGAAGATCTGACCACCTGAGCCAGTCTACTTATATAGTGACCACTGTCTGAAGCTGACTACAGGGTCCCCCTTTGATCAGAAATAGATTCTCCAACATGCCACAGACTCCATTTCACACTTGTGCTACCTGCCTGGCCCATCTCAAGCATTTGAACTCATAGCCCCTGGCTACCTAATCAAAAATGCCCATGGAGTTACCTAATGGACCTAACTCAAGAGTTATAGCCAGTACAGTAACCAAAATAGCACGGTAGTAGTACCAAAACAGACACATAGACCAATGGAACAGAATAGAAAGCCAATAAATAATACCGCACACTTAGAACCATCTGCTCTTTGACAGAGTTGACAAAAACAAGCAATGGGGAAAGAACTCCCTGTTCAATAAATGGTTCCAGGATAACTGGCTAGCCATATGTGGAAGATCAAAACTGGACCCCTTCCTTACACCATATATAAAAATCAACTCAAGACCAATTAAAGACTTAAATGTAAAACCTAAAAACATAAAAACCTTGGAAGATAACCTAGGAAATACCATTCTGGACATAGAACCGGGCAAATATTTCATGACAAAAATGCCAAAAACAATTGCAACAAAAACAAAGATTCACAAATGGAATCTAATTAAACTAAAGTTTCTGTACAGCAAAAGAAACTACCAACAGAGTAAACAGACAACCTACAGAATGGGAGAAACTATTTGCAAACTATACCTATGACAAAGGTCTAATATCCAGAATCTATAAGGAACTTAAATTTACAAGCAAAAAACAAACAACCCCATTAAACAGTGAGCAAAGGACAAGAACAGACACTTTTCAAAAGAAGACATACATGTGGCCAACAAGCCACAAAATGTTCAACATTACTAATCATTAGAGAAATGCAAATCAAAACCACAATGAGATACCATCATCTCACACCAGTCACGATGGCTATCATTAAAAAGTCAAAAAATGCAGCCGTAAAAAGAATGAGATCATGTCCTTTGCAGGGACATGAATAGAGCCGGAGGCCATTATCCTTGAAACAGAAAACCAAGTCCTGCATGTTCTCACTTATAAATGGGAGCTAAACATCAAGTACACATGGACGCAAAGAAGGGAACAACAGTCACTGGGGCTGACTTGAGGATGGATGGTGGGAAGAGGATGAGGGTTGAAAAACTACTTATCTGGTACTATGCTTATTAGCTGTATGATGAAATAATCTGTAGACCAAACCCCAGTGACATGCAATTACCTATATAACCTGCTCATGTAGCCCTGACCCTAAAATAAGAGTTTAAAAAAAAAAAAAAACAAGTTGGCCAGGCTCGGTGGCTCATGCTTGCAATCCCAGCACTTTGGAAAGCTGAGGAGGGTGGATCAGTTGAGGTGAGGAGTTAGAGGCTAGCCTAGGCAACATGGTGAAAATCCCATCTCTACTAACAATACAAATATTAGCTGGCTTGGTGTGGTGGCTCACGTCTGTAATCCCAGCACTCTGGGAGGCCAAGGCAGGTGGATCAGCTAAGGTCAAGAGTTTGATACCAGCCTGACCAGTATAGTAAAACCCTGTCTCTATTAAAAGTACAAAAATTAGCCAGGTGTGGTGGTAGGCACCTGTAGTCCCAGTTACTTGGGAGGCTGAGACAAGAGAATTGCTTGAACCCGGGAGGTGGAGGTTGCAGTGAGCCACGATCATGCCACTGCACTCCAGCCTGGGCAACAGAGCGGGACTCCATCTCAAAAAAAAAAAAAAATTGCTATATGTGGTGACACACACCTGTAATCCCAGCTACTTGAGAGGCTGAGGCAGGAGAATTACTTGAACCCAGGAGGCAGAAGTTGCAGTGAGCCAAGATCACACCACTGCACTCCAGCCCAGGCAACAGAGTGAGACTCCGTCTCAAAAAAAAAAAAAAAAAAAAAGTTATAGACAGTTCAGAGAATGAAAAGCAAATACATTGATGAAGGAATTTCAGGAGATCTGAGACATGAGTCCCATCCCCAAAGAAAAAAACACTGTGAACCTCACAGCCCTCCTCCCTCTCCTCACAAATCTTGGGAAGCTGGCCAACACTGATAGTAGAAGAATAGCGAATAAAACATCACATTGTTTCTAGTGTACAACAATCACTGAGTCATGGGAAGCCCCAGAGCGCTAGATCTGATTACCTGCTGATCATGATTTCAGCTTGCAGAACAAGCCTGCTCCCATTAGTGACAGTATACAATTACTAGCTGACATGCTCACAGGATCTTACCACAATATGCTTTTCAGGAATTTATTTCTTCTACCATCCCCTACCCACAGACACTTACACATCCTATTTTGATATGCCTGTCCCAAATGGATTCTGGAAACTGGCTCAGATAGACTCTATTTTACTAGCTCTCTATATATGTTTCTCAAGGTCCAATTTTCTTCCTTCTTTAATCCCCATGTCATGATTATGACCATTGAAAACTATCTTTTTTTTTTTTTTTTTTTTTTTTTTTTAGGTGGAGTCTTGCTCTGTTGCCCAGGCTGGAGTGCAGTGGCATGATCTCAGCTCACTGCAACCTCTGCCTCCTGGGTTCAAGCAATTCTCCTGTCTCTTCCAAGTAGCTAGGATTACAGGTGACTGCCATCACACTTGGCTAATTTTTGTATTTTTAGTAGAGACGGGGTTTCACCATGTTGGCCAGGCTAGTTTCAAACTCCTGACCTCAGGTGATCTGCCCGCCTCGGCCTCCAAAATTGTTGGGATTACAGGTGTGAGCCACCATGCCACTGTGCCTGGCTTTTTTTTTTTAAGATGGAGTCTGGGCCGGGCGCGGTGGCTCACGCCTGTAATCCTAGCATTTTGGGAGGCCGAGATGGGCGGATCACGAGGTCAGGAGATCGAGACCATCCTGGCTAACACGGTGAAACCCCGTCTCTAGTAAAAATACAAAAAAATTAGCCGGGCATGGTGGCGGGCGCTTGTAGTCCCAGCTAGTCAGGAGGCTGAGGCAGGAAAATGGCCTGAACCCGGGAGGCGGAGCTTGCAGTGAGCCGAGATTGCTGCCACTGCACTCCAGCCTGGGTGACAGAGCGAGACTCCTTCTCAAAAAAAAAAAAAAAAAAAAAAATGGAGTCTGGCTCTGTGGCCCAGGCTGGAGTGCAGTGGCATGATCTCAGCTCACTGCAACCTCTGCCTTCTGGGTTCAGGTGATTCTCCTGCCTCAGCTTCCTGAATAGCTGGGATTACAGGTGACCGTCTCTGTGCCCGGCTAATTTTGTATTTTTTAGTAGAGACAAGGTTTCACCATGTTGGCCAGGCTGGTCTCAAACTCCTGATCTCAGATGATCCAGCTGTCTTGGCCTCCCAAAGTGCTGGGATTAGAGGTGTGAGCCACTGCGACTGGCTTTCTTTTTTTTTTCTTTTTTTTGAGACAGAGTCTCACTCTGTTGCCCAGGCTGGAGTGCAATGGTGCAATCTCCACTCACTGCAATCTCCACCTCCCAGGTTCAAGGGATTCTTCTGCCTCAGCCTTCTGAGTAGCTGAGATTATAGGCACATGCCACTATGGCCGGCTAATTTTTATATTTTTAGTAGAGTTTCGCCATGTTGCCCAGGTCGGTCTTGAACTCCTGACCTCAAGTGATTTGCACACCTTGGCCTCCCAAAGTGATGGGATTACAGGCCTGAGCCCTCACACCTGGCCTGAAACTCATCTTTCTTGTTGGATGGCGGGGCTCAAAACTGAAAGGCTAGGAGGGGCATTTCCACCAATTATTTTCAATAAGTGTCTAATGCCAAACTCAGTACTATGTAAAGCTAGTAGGATATGCTAGCTTAACATCTCAGGATCTCAATCCAGAAATAGTCAGTATTCAATATGAACAAAAATATGCATAGCATGACATAGTGCTGCATGTTGAAATGGGCCATTGATTACAAATCCTTTAGCTTATGAGATGACAGAAATAGTTCTTAAAAATTAGTATGGCTTTTTAAAAACTCAGCAAAAAGGGGAACTAAGTATCCTAGAGATTACTGTGGCCTTCGGAGCAATTTCTATCAAACTGGATTCAGCCATAAGGAAATTGGGTTAGTGTTATAAGATCTGACATTTTGAGTCCAAAACATTTCTTTAAGCATGGAGGGACACCACAGTGCTCTTTCCTAACAAGGCAGAGTAAGACAGTCTTCTGTTTCCCTTTCTGGTAGTCTAAGGTACATGCCTCAGAAAATGCAGTTGAAAATAAAAGGGCTGCAGGAGTTTGAGAACCATCTCGGCAACATAGGGAGACCCCGTCTCTAAAAAAAGAAAATTTAATTAGTCAGGTGTGGTGGTACACACCTGTAGTCCCCGCTACTCAGGAGGCTGAGGTAGGAGGATTGCTTGAGCCCAAGAGTTAGGCTGCAGTGAGCTATTAATCGTGTCACTGCATTCCAGCCTAGGCAACAGAGTGAGACCCTGTCTCCAAAAAAAAATTGAAGGGCTCATCCTACCTAAAGATTTTCAGCACTTGGAATGTAGGCTCTGGAAGAACACAAAGGATTTGGATATTTTCTAGAATTTATCTCTCGGTCCTTTCATCACCCTAAGAAGTACCTGAGCCAGGCACAGTGGCTCACACCTATAATCCCAGCACTTTGGGAGGCTGAAGAGGATGGATCACCTAAGGTCAGGAGTTTGGGACCAGCCTGGCCAACATGGTGAAACCCCGTCTCTACTAAAAATACAAAAATTAGCTGGGCTTGGTGGTGTGTCTATAATCCCAGCTACTTGGGAGGCTGAGGTGGGAGAATTGCTTGAATCTGGGCGGCAGAGGCTGCAGTGAGCCAAGACCGCGCCACTGCACTCCAGCCTAGGCAACAGAGCGAGACCCTGTCTCAAAAAAAAAAAAAAAAAAAAAAAAAAGAAGTACCTGAAAATGGGGTGATTAGGCAGAGAACTGTGAACAGAGAGATATTCCATCGATATTGGTGGCCTTGCCTCTGTCATTTAGTTCAGCCCATTTCAATAGGTGCTTCCTCAACACCTACTCTGTGCCAATACTGTGCTAAGGGCCATAGCAATGATAGAAGAAGCCTACAACAAAGACCTTGACCTCAGGAAGTTTACCATCTTGTTGAGTGGGCCAAACCTATACACATGAAGGAACTAGGGAACAAGACAAGAATAAAATTGGGCATCAAAATTGGTCTAATCTCCGTCTAATCTTAGTTTTCCTATGTATCATTTCACAGTTAAATTTACAAAATTATAAAACATTAATCTGTCTGGGTACAGTGGCTCAAATCTGTAATCCCAGCACTTCCAGAGGCCAAGGCAAACGGATGGCTTGAGCTCGGGAGTTCAAGACCAGCCTGGGCAACATGGCAAAACCCTGTCTCTACTAAATATACAGAAATTAGCTGGGCATGGTGGCATGTGCCTGTAGGAGAAGGGAAGCTGAAGTAGGAGAATCACCTAAGCCTGGGAGGCAGAGGTTGCAGTGACCTAAGATGGTATCACTGCACTCCAGCCTGGGCGACAGAGTGAGACCCTGTCTCAAAAAAAAAAAAAGATCAAATTAATCCTAATTTAAATATATTAAAATCCATTATGGGCCACATTCAAGCATAGCTAAAGTGGAAAGCTAGACAGTGCCAAGTGTTGACAAGGTTGTGGAGCAACTGGACCTCTCATACATCAACAATGGGAGAATAAATTAGTAAAATCACTTTGGAAAACTGGTAATGTCTATGAATATACGTATATTCTATAATCCAGCAGTTCTAACCTTGGATTTATTTATTTATTTTATTCATTTTTTTTTTGAGACGGAGTCTCGCTCTGTCGCCCAGGCTGGAGTGCAGTGGCGCGATCTCGGCTCACTGCAAGCTCCACCTCCCGGGTTCACGCCATTCTCCTGCCTCAGCCTTCTGAGTAGCTGGGACTACAGGCGTCCGCCACCACGCCCGGCTAATTTTTTTGTATTTTAGTAGAGACGGGGTTTTACCGTGTTAGCCAGGATGATCTCAATCTCCTGACCTCGTGATCCGCCCATCTCGGCCTCCCAAAATGCTAGGATTACAGGCGTGAGCCACCGCACCCGGCTAACCCTGGATTTATATCCAACTGAAATCCTTATATCTTTTCACCAAAAGATATAAGGAATGGTCATAGCAGCTCTAGTCATAATAGGGCCAAAGTGAAAACAAGCCAAATGATTATCAATAGTAGAATGGATATGTAGTATATTCAGACAGTAAGAAAATGCAGGGTAGCGAGAATAAACAAAACTATAGCTACAAGCAACAATATGAATGAGTCTCACCAACATCATGTGGAACAAAAGAAGCCAGACCAAAAAGGCTGACAACATATTACGTGATTCCATGTATGTAACGCTCAGAAGCAGGTAAAATAATTCATTGTAGTAGGACTCAGGATAAGGGTTACCATTCCTTGGGGATGGTATTTATTAAAATGAAGCAAAAGGAGAACTCTGAGGTCTTGGTTTCTAGATCTAGGAGCTGCTTATGTGGTTGAGTTCACTTTGTGAAAATTTGTTGAGCTCTATATGAGTTGCACCCTTTTTTATATATGTTATTTATCAATTAAAAATCCATAGAAGGGTCACATTCAGGTATTACAAATGCATCCATATTTCTTCAAAGATTTCTCTGTTAATGGACTGAGCACGGTGGCTCACACCTGTAATCCGACATTTTGGGAGGCCAAGGCAGGCAGATCACCTCAGATCAGGAGTTTGAGGCCAGCTTTGCCAACATGGTGAGACCCTGTCTCTATTAAAAATACAAAAATTAGCCAGATGTGGTGGCACATGCCTGTAGTCTCAGCTACTTAGAAGACTGAGTTGGGAGAATCACTTGAACCTGGGAAGCAGAGGTAGCAATGAACCAAGATCGCACCACTGCACTCCAGCCTGGGTGACAGAGTGAGACGACTCTAAAAAAAAAAAAAAAAGAAAAAAAGAAGATTTCTGTTAGTGGAGAATTGAAGCCCAGACAAGTTGTGGAAATTGACTTCCAATAGTCTATGACAAGAACCAGGAATTTCATGCTTCCTAACTCCCTGTTCTGTCACTGATTCTCTAGGCAATTTTAGAAAAACATTATTCCTATTATTATTCCTATTACCTCTATTTCTAAAAATAGTGAAGTTAGCTCTCATTCTTCATTCATCATCATTAGATTTGCCTTTAAGGTGAAATATGTGAAATTGTGCTGCAGTCAATGCTTTTGACATTAAAGCAAAATGACAATTAAAGTCTCTCACCATTTTCATGGCAGGTGACAAAGTCTACTGCACTGAGGGAGTGTGTTATTATCGTCCAACCTCAATCGTTATCATTAGCTCATAAATAGCCTGACTGGTAAACCACAAGTGAAGTCTGGGCTCTCTGTCATAAACCTTCATATGGAACCCAAGCTCTCTTTTCCTTCCCCCTGAGAGAGAGGTGCTTTCTCATACCTTACATGGATGAATTCTTTTGTTTTAAGGAGCCAGGAGAAATAACAAGATTTAGAAATAGGAGACCAAATGAGAAGAGAGCTGGTCTTGACAGAAGAAGACTGCTGCTGTTACTTATTGGCTGGAAAACTTTGGATAAGCCGTCCCACCTCAATTTACTTAATTTGTTTTAAAGATGAGTCGCAATTTACTCATCTTTAAAAAAACAGGGACATTAACTACCCCTCTCCTACTTACCTCATTGGTTGTTTTAAGGTGGAAATGAGACTACATATGTAAAAGCCTTTTGAAAACTAAAAAGTAAAAAGTACAGATGCAAAATATTATAATTACGTAGGAATGCTGTCAGTGAACTCTATTGGAGTCCTTAAAAAATGAGTGTCCATGGCTGGGCGCGATGGCTCACTCCTGTAATACCAGCACTTTGGGAGGCCGAGACGGGAGGATCATGAAGTCAGGAGTTCGAGATCAGCCTGACCAACATGGTGAAACCCCATCTCTACCAAAAATACAAAAATTAGCTGGGCATGGTGGCACATGCCTGTAATCCCAGCTACTCAGGAGGCTGAGGCAGGATAATCGCTTAAACCCGGGAGGTGGAGGTTGGAGTGAGCCGACATCATGACACTGCAGTCCAGCCTGGGTGACAGAGTGAGACTCCGTCTCAAAAGAAAAGAAAATAGAGCAGAGCAGTGCAATAGAAAGGGTCTAGAAGTTTCCTTAGGTTGGGTGATCAGGGATGTTCTCCTTGAGAACCTCTGAGAAGGTGGCAGCATGTGAGCTACATCTTGAATATGATAATGAAATTCTGGGGAAACAGTGCTCCAAGCAAAGGGAAGAGCAGATGCAAAGATGCTGAGATGGTGGGAGGCTGAGGCGGGCAGATCACCTGAGGTCAGGAGCTCGAGACCAGCCTGACCAACATGGTGAAATTCTCGTCTGTACTAAAAATACAAAAATTAGCCGGGCATGGTGGTGGGTTCCTGTAATCCCAGCTACTTGGGGATCGATAGAAATGTTCAGGTTAAGATAACAGATTGTGGAGGCCAAAGTTCCTTTAAGGTCTTACAGTGGCTGTCCTTAGAGACAATAGATGAGAAATGTTTCCTATTCAGACCTTTAAAAGGTGCTAGATTTTTAGTTGATCTCTTTAGGATTGGGAGGGCCTTTAGGATTGGGAGATTCTTTACAGATGCAAATTTCCCCCCACAAAGGACAGCTTTGCAGGGCCATTTTGGTGCAGTGGCTCATGCCTGTAACCACAGCACTCTGGGAGGCCAAGGCAGGCAGATCACTTGAAGTCAGTAGTTTGAGACCAGCCTGGCCAACATGGTGAAAACTCAACCAATTGTCAACCAGAAAATGTTTAAATTTACCTACAGTATTTCTCAAATGTATTTGATTGATGTCTAACACCTCCCTAAAATGTATAAAACCAAGCTGTGCCCTGACCATCTTGGGCACGTATTCTCAGGACCTCCTGGGGCCTGTGTCACAGGCTCTGGTCACTTATATTTGGCTCAGAATAAATATCTTCAAATATTTTTCAGTTTGACTCTTTTTGTCAACACAACTCACTATAACATAGAATCAGTGGGAGCCCTGAGCTTGTTTTCCTGCAACTAGATGGTCCCATCTGGGGATGATAGGAGAGAGTGACAGGTCATCAGGCATTAGATTCTCATAAAAAGTGTGCAACCTAGATCCCTCGCATGCGCAGTTCACAACAGCGTTCACACTCCTACGAGAATCTAATGCCACTGCTAACCTAACAGGAGGCAGAGCTCAGGCATAAGGCAAGCAATGGGGAGCAGCTGTAAATAGGGATGAAGCTTCGATCACCCTGCTCACTTGCTGCTGTGTGGCCTGGTTCCTGTGGCCCAAGGGTTGGGGACCCCTAGAGTAGGGAGAGGGTATAGGTAGAAAAGAGGGCACGAGACTAAGACCTATTCATAGCAGAGGAAGAACTAGCAGCAAAAGACTTTTCTCCCAGGGCAATTGCTGTGCAATCATTTAATCAGGCGTGCCTTCAGACTTGCAATATTTTGGAGAAACACCACACAGAGGTTCAGAGGTGGCTTCACCGTGAAGCTAATGAAGCATTATCTTCAGGGTGCTTCACTTGTGCAAGCCCCTTCCGAGGCCCTGGGAGGCACCCCAGCTTCTTGTAATCAAATTTTCATTTTTTCTTTAAAAGAACTTTCCCCAAACCTGCCCCTCCACCCCGAATGTATCCAAATATCATTGCAAATTTCTGGTATCACACCTTCAGCAACAAGTCAGTACCTAGAGGTTTATAAATACACTTCCTTTGGTAAGCTCAGAGTCCTTCCACCCAGCTCAGAAAGTCTGACATCGACATACATTTCTTTCTTTTTTATTTATTTATATTTATTTATTTATTTATTGAGACAGAGTTTCGCTCTTGTTGCCCAGGCTGGAGATCAATGGCGCCATCTCGGTTCACCTCAACCTCTGCCTCCCGGATTCAAGGGCTTGTTCCCTTGGGGAAAAAAAAAAAACAAAAAAAAAAACTCTTCCTGAAATCCCAACCAGACACAAAGCTTTCCCAGCCCTGTCTCAGGCCATTTGTCTGTCAGGCCTCTGGATGGTGGAGTTGGTCTCAGTGTTTACTAAACAAACCAATGTGGTTATCCCATCAATATCTGAAAGAGAAAGACAAAAAATTAGCATAAATACAAGGCCACCTATTCAATTAAAGCTGCAAACCAGGGCAGCTAGAAAGCTGAATATAAAACAGGGAGAGTTTTAATACAAGTGAGTTACATAACTTGAGACATGTTTGAGACTCAAACAAAGGCATTCTTATCTCAAGGTTAAAGGAAGGAAGGAAGACCAGCAACAGTTTCCAAGCACTTTTCCTATAAACTTTCTACCAACAATGAGACTCAGCAGTTGGGAGCTGGCAGGGGTGGGGAGGACAGAAGCCTCCACAGTTAATCCTTCCTTTGGGTTAAATAGGATGTGGCTCCCTACTGGTGGTGGAGTCACAGCCTTTCAAAATTATCACCATTTCACAACTCAGGAACTGCGCCAGTTGGAAGCAACCTTTGAGACCATATGGTCAACCCCTTCCTGTTGTGGATAAGAAATACCAAAGGTCATTCAGCTAGTTACTACAGAACAGGGACTAGAACCCTTGTGGTCCAGGCCAGTGCCACTTCCACCCCTGTGCCTGCACCTTCAGACACATTCACAGACCATCTGTCAGCAGCCCACAGCTGGGAGGGCAACTGAGGATAGCCCCTCCAACAAATTTGCTGGTGCTAGACTTGACCCTCCTTCCCTGAAGCCTTCCCTTTCTCCCTTTTTCTTTTTCCCTCCTCTCTTCCTTCACCCCTCTTTTCTTCTTTGATCTGCAACTATGTCCTCATCCTACTCATGGCATAAAGAGACCCCTAAGCATTGTTTTAATTTGCCAGTGGCACTGGGAGGCATTGGGATCTGGGGACAAAATGCTTCCTCCAGGCCAACTTCTGAAAGAGGTCAACTCCCTCTTCCCCATCTCTTCCTTGAGAATCAGTGACAGAACAAGGAGTTAAGAAGCATAGCACTCCTGATCCTAGTCAAAGACTGTTGGAAGTCAACTTTACAGCTCTTGTGGGCTTTAATTCTCTATTAATAGAAATCTTTAAGGAAATGTCGATACATTTGTAGTACTTGAGTGTGACCCTTCTATGAAGGTTTTTACAGAAAACTGTTTCCAGCAAAACCTTCTACAAAATAATTACACTTTTGTAGGTTTGGGGGTTTTTTTGTTTTTTTTTTTTTTGAGACGGACTTTCACTCTGTTGCCCAGGCTGAGAGTGCAGTGGCATGATCTCGGCTCACTGAAACCTCTGACTCTCGGGTTCAAGCAATTCTTCTGCCTCCGCCTCTCGAGTAGCTGGGATTACAGGCATGTACCACCACACCTGGCTAATTTTTGCATTTTTAGTAGAGATGGGGTTCACCATCTTGGCCAGGCTGGTCTTGAACTCCTGACCTCATGATCCACCCACCTCAGCCTCCCAAAGTGCTGGGATTACAGGTGTGAGCCACCGTGCCCAGCTTTTGTAGGTTATTCTTTAAAACTCAACAACTTTCAATCAGACACAAAGTCCTAACGGTGGACATATTAAAAAGATAAATACACGGAGGCAGGACCTTCCTGATCCCCTTTAGGTCATAACTTTGCGCAGTCCTGTCTACTTCATGTGGCTCAAAGGGGAAATTGGACCTGCCCAACACCCCTTCGCCAATGTCAGGGAGCAGAGTCCATTCCTAGTGTCCATCACTTGCCCTGACAAGGGAACTTTTTCTTTTCTTTGAGACAGAGTCTCACTCTGTTGCCCAGGCTGGAGTGCAATGGCGCAATCTTGGTTCACTGCAACCTCCACCTCCTGGGTTCAAGCAATTATCCTGCCTCAGCCCACCAAATAGTAGCTGGGACTACAGGTGCCTGCCATCATGCCTAGCTAATTTTTGTATTTTTAGTAGAGACGAAGTTTCGCCATGTTGGCCAGGCTGGTCTCAAACATCTGACCTCAAGTGATCCACCCTCCTCGGCCTCCCAAAGTGCTGGGATTACAGGCATGAGCCACTGCACCCGGCCGGGAACTCTTCCTTGAGTGTCACTAACATTGCCCGTGTTGTGGTCTAAGGTCACACCCTCTGGTGCTATTCTCCTTGGGGATGTGCAACACTTCTCATACCCTCTGTTTCCTCTCTTTTGTTATAGATGAAGGGGAAGAAAAAGGTAAAACCAAACACAGCTCAGAAATTCTGGCATACAAATGAGAAAAGAACTACATCTTAGTCACCTGTGCCGGGTAGGTGGGTGGATTATAGATTTAAATCCAGCAGAATGCGGTCCAAACTGGTTCTACAGACAATGAAGTGGTTCTTTGTTTAGGGGACCTGCCAGACCAGGTTAAAGTTGGAGGCAGGCTCTTCCAGTATTGGTAGGCTCCCAGAAGTGTTGGGATTACACAATCTCTTGCTGGATGTACAGACAGAACTGGCAGGCTCACTGGAACAGAACAAAGCCATGGGAGAGAAGTTTGTTTTTTTTTTTTCCTGCAACTCTGCCAGCATCCTAAGTATTCTGGCTCAAGATTTGGGGACTTTAAGTGACAAAATGATAGGTCTAAAATGTATTTTGCAGCTCCAAAGAAAATTGTAAGACTCTTTATGGTCCAGAGAATTTTACAAGTCTTAGTTGTGAATAATTGACTTTTCCAAAACCCTGCAACATCAGCGAAGCATGCCACAGAGAATGAAAATGTGCGTTTCTATGGGGCCAGGTCCTGCACAGCTCCATTTCTCTTTCTTGAGCCATGATTGTCTTAAATTTGCATTGAAATAAAGGGCACCAGCATCAAACTGGGTGGCTGTTGCTGGGTTGTTTTGCATTTTTCCATCATCTTATTTGGAAAGCAATGAGACCTTTTTCAATCCTTTGGGCTTCCTCCAAGTGGAATGGTCTTTTAGATCTAGTGTCTTTTGGGGTAAGTAATGGGCCCGAGAGAAAACACAGAGTGAGTGTGAGCATGTGTTTAAATTTTCTAGTGCTGTTTTTAGAGCAATTCAAGAATGAAATCTCCCCAGGGTGCCCGACTGCTCTCAGAATGCAAACCCACACAAAGAGCCAGAGAGAGAGAAGGGATGCTTAAAACAGAGAGGGAGGCTCCTCTTCAGGGATTCCAAGGCTTAGGACTGGTGACTTTTTTCTTTTTTCTTTTCTTTTTTTTTTTTCTGAGACAGAGTCTCGCTCTGTCACCCAGGCTGGAGTGTGGTGGTACAATCTTGGCTCACTGCAACCTCCGCCTCCCAGGTTCAAGCAATTCTCCTATCTCAGCCTTCCGAGTAGCTGGGATTACAGGCACGCCACTACTGCCCAGCTAATTTTTGTATTTTTGGTAGAGATGGAGTTTCACCATATTGGCCAGGCTATTCTCAAACTCCTGACCTTAGGTGATCCAGCCATCTTGGCCTCTCAAAGTGCTGGGATTACAGGCATGAGCCACTGCGTCTAGCCAGGCCTAGTGGCTTCTGACTGCACTTCTAGAAGCCACCATCCACCTTTACTGACTGTAGCCAAAGGAAAGCACCATAGCCCATCTCCATGGTGTTTCCTCATGAATGCTGTTGAAAACCTGGTGTATTCATTATGCAAGATCATCTTTATGAGGGTTCTCAGGATAAATTTCGTTTTGGTCCTGATACCAAGGATAGACATACTCTTCTTGAGCAATTATGCTACCTTTCAGGATTTTATAAGATGTGCAAGCAGTCTTCAGAACCCAGCCACATATTGTGGATAGATCCCCACCCAGATCCTAGTTCAAGAGGCCTGATCCCAGCCCAAAAGCAAATCCCTGGATCTGAGTTTCTATTGACATATCATTCATTCAACAATAAATCTTTTTTTTTTTTTTTTTTTTTTTTGAGACAAGGTCTTACTCTGTTTTCCAGGCTGGAACGCAGCAGCATCATAGCTCGCGACAGCCTTAGACTCCTGACCTCAAGCAATCCTCCCATCTTGGCCTCCCAAAGTGCTGGGATTACAGAATTGAGCCACTGTGCCCAGCCCATTCAATTAATCTTTCATATGACAAATATATATAAAGTACCTATTATGTGGCAGGAGATATAGTTGTAAACATGACAGGCAAAATAAATCCTTATTTTCACAGAGTTGCAATCTAGGGGGGTTTACTCTGCTGGACGCACTTGAATTTGTAGATATGGTAATGAAATTAGTGAAACCACCTTTGCAAAAATTGTAGCTGAGGAAATTATGACGGTGAAAGACATCAGACCTAACTGACTCCATCTTGCTTTTTTTTTTTTTTTTTTTTTGAGACAGAGTCTCACTCTGTTGCCCAGGCTGAAGTGCAATGGTTTGATCTCAGCTAACCACAACCCCCGCCTCCTGGTTTCGAGCAATTCTCCTGCCCCAGCCTCCCGAGTAGCTGGGATTACAGGCATGTGCCACCACACTTGGCTAATTTTATATTTTTAGTAGAGACGCGGTTTCTCCATGTTGGTCATGCTGGTCTCGAACGCCCGACCTCAGGTGATCCACCTGCCTCGGCCTCCCAAAGTGCTGACATTACAGGCGTGAGTCACTGCACCCAACCTCCACCTTGCTTCAAACCTTTAAGTTGACCGTGTTCATTCCTGGGCATAGGCCGAACTAACCTTGGGAAGGAATTTAGTTTATGATTCAACTGTGAAACAAAATAGTTCTTTCTGAAAAGATCCCCATCTTGCCTTGGGACCAGTCTGCCTTTGCAGGACTAACAAATTAGCTACAAGTTTAGAAATTATGGTTTAGGGGTCATGCAGCCTCTGGCCACAAGAGTCTGAACCTCCCCAAATTGCTCCTGGGGATAACATTACTATTGTGAAACCTAAGATCAGTGCTTGAGATATTTTGCAGACCCTGCACTTGATGGATCAGCTGAGACCACCCAGACCATAATCTGGCTCAACCAGTTCTGCGATCCCACCCAGGAACAGAAGACAGCAAGAAACACTCACTTCGACCCCCTATGATTCCATTTCCAACTGACCAATCAGCGCTCCCCACTTCCCAAGCCCCTACCCACCAAATTAGCTTTTAAAACTCTGATCCCTGAATGCTTGGGAGACTGATTTGAGTAATAATAAAACTCCAGTTTCCCATACAGCCGGCTCTGCATGAATTACTCTTTCTCTATTGCAATTCTCCTGTCTTGACAAAGTGGCTTTGTCTAGGCAGCAGACAAGGTGAACCTGATGGGCAGTTACACTAGCAAATAGCTAAAGTGGAAACCTCAGAAAAAGACTAGAAGACCAAAATGACTAAAACACCACAGGTGTGAGTCAGAGTGATCAAGACATTTAGAAAAAATGAAAGAATTATATTCCTATTTGCTGTGTGATCTTGAGTAAATGATAACCTCTTAGTCTCAGTCTCCTTATCTAAAATATGGTGATAGAGACTTACAATGAGAAATAAGTGAGATAATATGAATTAAGCTTTTCACACAGTGCCTGCTCATATCACTCGCTCAATAAATACTGGCTCCTACTACTTTTTTTTTTTTTTTTTTTTTTGAGACGGAGTCTCACTCTGCTGCCCAGGCTGGAGTACAGTGGCTGGATCTCAGCTCACTGCAAGCTCCGTCTCCCGGGTTTACGCCATTCTCCTGCCTCAGCCTACCAGGTAGCTGGGACTACAGGCGCCCGCCACCTCACCCGGCTAGTTTTTTTTTTGTATTTTTAGTAGAGACGGGGTTTCACCGTGTTAGCCAGGATGGTCTCAATCTCCTAACCTCGTGATCCGCCCGTCTCGGCCTCCCAAAGTGCTGGGATTACAGGCTTGAGGCACCGCGCCTGGCCTGGCTCCTACTACTTTTATCCCAGAAGCACCAAGAGGAGAAGGGCCCTTGGTATGGGCATTTTGACCACATGACCTGTTCAGCCTGGTGTCAGAAATGGGACTGTAGGGAGAAGCAGGGTTGCCGTGCCAGGAGGCCATGCCCATGGATGTCACCCAAGTCCTAATATTGCCAATAGAAACCGTATCTAGGCCGGACGTGGTGGCTCACACCTGTAATCCCAGCATTTTGGAAGGCCGAGGCAGGTGGATCACCTAAAGTCAAGAGTTTGAGACCAGCCTCCCCAACAGGGCAAAACCCTGTCTCTACTAGAAGTACAAAAATTAGCCAGGTATGCTGGCAGGTTCCTGTAATCCCAGCTACTCAGAAGGTTGAGGCAGGAGAATCACTTGAACCTGGGAGGTAGAGGTTGCAGTGAGCCGAGATCGCACCCCTGCACCCCAGCCTGGGTGACAAGAGCGAGACTCCATTTAAAAAAAAAAAAAAACCAACCATACCTAACCTACCTTTATTTTTTTTCTTTCATCTCAATAATTCTAATCATAATCCTCATTTGCACCCCCTATTTTGGCTAGAAGGTAATTTCCATATTTCCATTTAACCTTTCCATTTTACTGATAAGAGCGGTTTTCTTTTTTTTTTTTTTTGAGAAGGAGTCTTGCACCATCACCTGGGCTGGAGCGCAGTGGCGCGATCTGGGCTTACTGCAATCTCCGCCTCCCGGATTCAAGCAAGCCTCCCAAGTAGCGGAGATTACAGGCACCAGCCGCCATGCCTAGCTAATTGTTTTGCATTTTCAGTAGAGACAGGGTTTCACTATATTGACCAGGCTGGTCTCAAACTCTTGACCTCCTAATCCGCCCACCCCAAGGTGCTGGGATTACAAGCATGAGCCACCATGCCCTGCCAAGGGTGGTTTTCATCTTGGCCAATGTTCTAGAATTAGCACAAATAGAAACTCCAAGCCTTCCCACTCACTGCCCATGTTTTTCTGTTATTTGTTTTGAAGGAAGGGGGAAATCAATTTGCTGTTTGTTTTTGTCAGTAGCAAGTAGTGTCACGTGCCACGGACAAAGATCTGAACAACACATGTTCTAATCTTGGAGTTCCTTGCAACTGGCTTTGGGGTTGCTCACTAAAGTCCCTAGTTAGGTGCCTCATTAAGTGTGACATCTGAATGACTCACCTAGAATTCTGAGATGTACACAAAAGGAAGGAAGGAAAAAGAAAAGTTCCAAGGACGTGGGTCCCCTTTGGTTCACATTCCAGCCTCAATGAATGGTCCACTTATGTTTCAAGATCTTAAATCTTGATCCTGAATGTACAATACAGGCAATGAAAGCCATAAATATGTTAAGTCAAGAAGATTCCCAAATCCCAGGATCTTGAAAACTTCACCTCCTGTGCTTCATCATACCATTAGCCCACACCCACACTCATTTCTCCATCTACCCTCAGCATTCATGATCTTGAAGAACCTTCTCCAAGGCCAAGGACAGAGAGTTCTATAAACAAAGTGGTAAGTGAGAGCAAATATCCACATGCCCCAAACTGGGCCCCTCCCCACAGTTGAGAGACCATTAAATGAAATGGCCTTACTGTGTAAAAACCAGGGAGGGATAGGAGATAATGGAGAAATAGCAGACCAACTGTAATTTATGCTCATCTAAGATGATCAGACCAGTAACATAAACAGAAGAGGAATGATTCTATGAGTCCCAACTCCAGGCCCTCATGCCCTTTTTCTCCATAGGCCTTAGAGCACAAATGAGCTACACATAGCATGTTCTCTGTTTTCAGACAGGCCAACCAAGAGATGGCCTCTCTCAGCTGGCTGAGCTTTGGTACCTTGGAGCTAAAAACATTCACTATCTCGCTACAGTCTAAATTGGAGCAATTCCTTTTAGTCAATGTACTAGAAGGCAAAGGTCAGGCAGCCAATTCTAGGTATCCTCTATAAGCATTTGGCAGAGATCTCTGAGCATGGACCTGAGCCTAAGTGTTCAAATATAAAGGAAAGGGGGAAAACTAGTCCCAGGCAACAGGCCTTTGCATTCTCCAGCACTCTTCTGCTCTTCCAGTGGCTCTGAAGTTAGTGGGAGCATTGTGTTGTATCCTGACCTTCCAGTCTACTAGAAATCATATTAGATGGTTCTATGGCCTACTTTGTAGCCCGATGAAACAGCAAAACCTACCAGGTGTGTACCACCTTATATATTTCCCTGCCTCTATTCCCCTATGGATGAAACCGGACTTACCTGAACTAAACAGACTATATTATAAAAACTTCTGGGAAATCTCAGAGTATTATCATGTTCACTTAAATGATCTTATAGTTACTATAGACTTTGCTTTTTGAATGCAGACTATGCATTGATTTTTTTCATATCCAAAGCTCTAGGGGTCTCTTTATTAGCATACTTTAACTATTGTGTACTCTAGTTAAATGTGAATCTAGCCTTAATCTAACTGATTCCCTTGATATTACCCCAATCAGAGATCACGAAAAATAGTTATAGCTCCCATGTATTGAGTGTCTACTATGTACAAGTCAGAAAATGTGTCAGGGACTTTACATATGTTATTTTGGTCCACCTTCACAACAGATTTGTAGAATTAGCTTCAGTTTACAGCTGCTGAATCTAAAATGCAAAAAGGATAAGTTAAACAAGAGCTCAGGTGCAAGTGGTAGAACTCAAATGCACACTCAGCTATATCTGGCTCCAAATCCAGTGACATGACATCCTTCTTTGAGTAGGAACAGTCATAAAAACATTGGAAGGAATTCATGGAGCCTTCTTTCAATAAAAGGCTCATGGTGTCCACAAGGTGATCCCACACTATTCCACCCCAGTGACACCTTGTGAACACTTGTAAAAGTGTTCGTGTTGTGAACACTTGTAAAAGTCACAATTTTTTTTTTTTTTAACGGAGTCTTTCTCCATCACCCAGGCTGGAGGATAGTGGTGTGATCTCGGCTCACTGCAACCTCTGCTTCCTGGGTTCAAACAATTCTCATGTCTCAGAATCCCTAGTAGCTGGGGTTACAGGTGCCTGCCACCACGCCTGGCTAATTTTTTAAATTTTTAGTGGAGACAAGGGTTTCCCCATGTTGGCCAGCCTGTTCTTAAACTCCTGACCTCAAGTGACTCACCCGCCTCGGCTTCCCAAAGTGCTGGGATTACAGGCATAAGCCATCATGTCCAGCCAAGGCCACAATTTAATAGGAATACTGGCAAAGGAAGTTGACAAGACAAAGTGGGTCTGAAAATGCAAGGTACTGTTGAAGAGTAATTAGTTTGTTGGAAAAAAAAAAAAAGATGGAGAATAGGAGAAACAACCTAACAACTTTCTCAATATTTGAAAAGCTGTAATGTAGAAAAAAAATGCATTTTATTCATTCACTCATTCATTCATTTCTCACACATTTCTCAGACACCAAACATGGGCCAGATACTTGCTAGCCATTGGAGAGCAGCTAGAAAGAAGTCAAATGTGCCTGCACAGCATAGCAAGAAAACCAGATGTGAAAAAGCATTGCAAGTGTGAGGATTTCTGCAACACATAAAAGGGAGGCAAGAAGTCGTCTTTGGTCTTAATCCCTAAGGTTCAGTAACACAGAATGACTACTCCTATTTATTTTTTTATTTTTTTTTATTTTTTTTTGAGAGTTTCGCTCTTGTCACCCAGGTGGGAGTGCAGTGGCGCAATCTTGGCTCACTGCAACCTCTGCCTCCCGGGTTCAAGGAACTCTCCTGCTTCAGACACCTGAGTAGCTGGGACTACAGGCGCACACCACCACAACTGGCTAATTTTTGTATTTTTAGTAGAGACGGGGTTTCATCATGTTGCCCGGGCTGGTCTCAAACTCCTGACCTCAGGTGATCTGCCCACCTCAGCCTCCCAAAGGGCTGGGATTATAGGCGTGAGCCACCACACCCGGCCTAACACAGAATGACTCTTACTGGGTAGACATATCAACAGGTAAAAATGAAAGGGAGGCAGATTTCAGGGCAGAGTAAGAAAAGCTATCCTGAGTCCCCAACAATGAGGCAGGTGTCAGGAAGAAGTGAGTCCCTGTCAGTGGGAGGGTTCCATTGGTGGCTGACTGACCCCCTCCCTGATGCATTCCACAAGGGATTCCCTCATAGGAGAGGAGGTTAGCACAAGCACTCTCTACCAGCACAGATGCTGAAGTCCTACAGTCTTGGACTTCATCTTCGACAGAGTGAACAAAAGTTCTCTGAAAGAAGGGCATTTTTCAATAATGCTGTTTGGCTCCTCCAGTGTGCTACCTGTCCAACAATTCCATAGAACTGTCCAGTCTGCAGAAAAGGCTGCAAGGGGCAACTTAATCCCAACTAAGTAACATCCACTTACCTTTAGCAGATAAGTGAAACCTCCCCAACCCATTATTAATAAAAACTTGGGTGAGGGAGAATTTACTGGGTAAAAACTCAAGCATCCAGAACTTAGAGTTAGCTGTGCCATCTGGCAACAGTTTTTGGACAGAGAAATGTTTTTAGGAATCCACTCTATTATTGCTCTCCACCATAAATTCCGGAGAGCACCCTTTCTTACCTCCTCAGTCTTGCCTCTTAAGAATGGTTGACTGCTCATCAATGATTCATTCTGGTAGAATAAGGACGAATGCTCTTGTTTTCTATGACAAAGCCTCCATTTTCTATTTTCATGCTGAGGCAAGTAGCTGCAAGCCTGAGAGATTTATTATTTTATGACTTAATGCCAATTTTGGAAGCTTGCAACTTTGAATCAAACTAGGAATGTGAAAAAAAGGAAAAAAAAATTGTACAAACCTAGCAAGCCAGTGTGGAAAACTCAGGAGATAACAAATATATCTCCTTTGACCAAATTATTCAAGTTGGCAGCATCCCACCTCATGGATCAATTGCTCATTTAATCATAATGCCTTATAGCCACGTGGCACTTCAGGGACAGCTTACAAAGCATGTTCTTGTTTATTACCTCCTAGCCCTCCCAGCAGTCCTCTGCAGTGGGTATGGCTGGTGCTATAACAGAGCAGGTGTTGGACTATGAACCAGAAGAATCAGGCTCTATCTCCAGCCACCTCTTTAATTGATGTCTTTGGACAATTTCACTTAAGCTCTTAACCTCGATTTTTTCTTTTGGCCAAAGGAACTGAAACACCCAGAGACAGATGAAGCTCACAAAGCTTCAGCTTTAGGGCCTGCCACTTGCACAGGTTGTGAACCTAATTCTGAATTCACAGTTTGGTGTTCTTGTCCTTAAAAAGGGCTCCCCAAATTACAATTTCAGGCCACACAAAACCTAGATCAACCTCTTAATAACAGAACACCTCCTCAACCTAATTCTAGGAAGCCAAAATACAACAGGTGTCTCTATGACCTCAGCTCTGCCCAGTGGCCTGTGTTAGTCACTATGGCACCTCATGTCACAGGTGAACTCTGTTGGTGCCTCTCCTGGATGGTTGCAAAGGGCTCACAGCTGGCTTCTTCTCCAGAGAAGTGCCTTCAGCTGCACAAGAGTCCCTCATCCTGGAGTGTACACCACCACTCCCATCCAGGATAGCCAACCAATTCCTGATTGACGGGGAGTGATCCCCTATACACAAGACTGCACCCCTGCCTGAAGGTGGGAGCAACTCTGTGGTGCAAGTCACATCCTTAGGGGCCAGACTGAAGCTAGAATCCATCTGGGATCACATTCTTGCTTGGTTCCTTTCCATGTCTCATCCTGTTTCACTCACCCCTTTCTCCTACAGCGCTGCCCCACTAAGGTGTGCACCTGAACCCTCACCTGGGGATCAGCTTCTAGGGCACCCAACCTGAGACACAGAATGATAAGAAGAGTGCCGTTTATTTCCTATGTTAAAGACTGTCTGGTTCACTTTCAAACATAGTCAAAGAGCCATAAGCCTCCAAAACCCCTTGCAGCTCAGTCTATGGTGGAGATGGGTGTATAAATATATATATATTCCTCAACCAGCAACCTGGTCTGAGACCCATCCCATGCCCCAAACCAAGTCCACGGATTAAGAGTTATAAGTACCTTCGGAATAAGTACATTTGGGAGGGTGAAGGTGGAAGAGTTGACTATTTTGTAATACCCCACACTGTGACCAACCACCCTAGTGTCCTCTCAGAACCTTTTGCTTCGGGTGTTAGGAAGGACACCAAAAGATGAGAAAAGAATGAACAGTAGCATCGTGTCCCTTTCAATCATTCTCTTGGCACCTTCTACCTGGGGAGATTTATACCCAGTTCTTTGTCCTGGCTAAATAGAAGAGGAATCAAAGAGCTCTCCAATGTTGCCTGTCAGTTTAGGGAGAGGCAGAGTTTAGGAGTAAAGGGATTTAGAGCCTGCTGTCTCACCTCGTACTCAGTTTGTGACTTTAAAATTAATTAATCATTCATTGCCCTTTAGCACTCCCATGTATGGCATGGAGGTTTACTTCCACATCTCACAAAGACCAAAGATCCTGAAAAGGATCATCATAATAGCAAGACTGCCATCCATAAGAGAGATACCATTTTTAAAAATTAAAAAAGGCTGGGTGTAGTGGCTCATGCCTGTAATCCCACCACTTTGGGAGGCCGAGCCGGGCAGATCACGAGGTCAGGAATTCAATACCAGTCTGAGCAACATGGTGAAACCCCATCTCTACTAAAAATACAAAAATTAGCTGGGCATGGTGGCACTTGCCGGTAATCCCAGCTACTCAGGAGGCCGAGGCAGGAGAATTGCTTGAACCCAGGAAGTGGATGCTGCAGTGAGCAGAGATCATGCCACTGCACTCCAGCCTGGTTGACACAGTAAGACTTCATCTCAAAAAAAAAAAAAAAAAAAAAAAGATAAAGACAGAGTATTGCTATGTTGGCCAGGCTATTTTCAAACTCCTGGCCTCAACCCATCCTCCTGGCTCAGCCTCCCAAAGCACTGGGATTACAGGTATGAGGCACTGCCCTTGGCCAAGACATAATTTTTAATCATCAGAAAGGATACACAAGAAAGTCCTCATGAAAGGGAATAAAATGTGAGGCAGGAAGGAAATATTCATTACCCAGACAGGTGTTTGCTCCCCTAGACTCTTACTCTGAGGGATCTGGAGATAACTAGTCCTCTATCTCCTTCCATTAAAGAGATAGGTGTGAGCTTTGCAGGCCAACTGTGAGGATCTAGGTCAAATCCAGGGTCATTATTCAAGGAAGGGAGCATTCAAGAGTGGGCTGATGAACTGCAGATTTCAGAATCAGGCTACAAGAAGTTGGGAAAGACTGATTCAGAGACTGGAGCCCATGGCAGTCACCCAGATGAGGCTCCCGATGCCTGATGCGAACCTTGGCAGAACCTCGGATATCTCTTTATGCAAAACCATTGGTTTTCTAAGCCAGCAGCTTCCTATAGACTCTTGGAACTGATCTTAGGATGTGGGAGCCTTGAACTTGAGCGGGGAGCAAAATAACTGTATGTGACTTTGGTTAAATTGCTTGCTGTCCATTCCCTCATGTCTCCTTTACTCATCTTTCAAGGCTGGTGTCAGATTCAGATTGAGGCACTATGCATGAAACTGCTCTGATACAAACTATAAAGTAACAAATGTAAATGTAAGACAATGGTAACTGCGGAATACATACCAAAGAGGGTGAAGAGGAAAGCTCTTTAGAATTGGAAGGAAGGCAGGCCAACATCTGCATCTCATTCTGCCTGGTCCTTGAGCCCATGCAAGGCCAGGCTCACAATGCATATAGAGCCTTCCCTACTGTATTAGTCTGTTCTCACACCGCTATAAAGAAATACTGGAGACTAGGTAATTTATAAAGGAAAAGTTTTAATTGACTCACAGTTCTGCATGGCTGGGGAGGCCTCAGGAAACTTACAATCATGCAGAAGGCACCTCTTCACAGGGCAGCAGTAGAATGAGTGCCCAGCAAAGGGGAGAAGCCCCTTATAAAACCATCAGATCTTGTGAGAACTAACTCACTATCATGAGAACACAATGGGGAAACCTGCCCCCATGATTCAGTTATCTCCACCTGGTTTCGCTCACACACATGGGGATTATGGGAACTACAATTCAAGATGAGATTGGTTGGGAACACAACAAAACCATATCACCTACTGTTGAGGGGGAGATGAAAAGAGTCCCATGCCCAGTGTTCCTGGCAAGAATGAATCTGTGTCTATAGGAGTGTGCACCTGCAGTCTCCCTATCACAAGCAACTGCACATGGCCCATCTGTATTACTGTTCTCTGCCGTGACCTCTGGTTCCAATTACCTTTCCAGTTCCCTGTCCTTCCATGAACCCTGGTAGCACTGGCTGGGGCCCTGTTTGTCTAGTCTCTTCCCCAGGACAGATAGATGCTTGAATAAACATGTTGGATACAAATAGGGCACCCAAACTCTCCTTAGAAATTCCATTTTGTGCCCTGCATGTTCAGCCCAGACAGAATCCCCACAGACCTGACCAGCTGGATCAGACTCAGCTCTATCCTAGCTTAGTGGTTTGGACCACAGGTCCCCCTCCTGCAGCCATTCTCCCCAGCTCTCTCCCCTCCACTCCAAGTCAACATTTGTTCCAGTTAGCTCCCTCCTCCTCATTAGGAGCCCATAGTACTGATAATGACCATTTTTAATATCTTTTTCTAAAAATATCACCGAAAACAAGAAAGGCACAAGATAAAAGGCTCAAAGGAAATATGAAACATGTAGTTTTAAATTTTTCATCCTTCAAAGTAAGAATCAAAGATAGTTAAAATATTAGTGAAGGAAATACAGGTAGATAAAAATAAGTGTTTACATATATGCTGCCCCTTTGGGGGAACCTTCAATTTTTAAAACTTAGCTGATAAAAACAATAAAGCTTGCAAAACCCAGGATACCTGGGAAATAAACATACCTTGTATGTGTTGCACAAATTATTGATGTCTTTTTTTTTTTTTCTATTTTTTTGAGATGGATTCTGGCTCTTGTCACCCAGGCTGGAGTGCAGTGGCCTGATCTCACTGCAACCTCCGCCTCCCAGGTTCAAGCAACTCTCCTGCCTCAGCCTCCTGAGTAGCTAGGATGACAGGCACCTGCCCCATGCTGGGCTAAATTGTGTACTTTTAGTAGAGATGGGGTTTCGCTATGTTGGTCAGGCTGGTCTTGAAATCCTGACCTCAGGTGATCCACCGCGTTGGCCTCCCAAAGGGCTGAGATTACAGGCGTGAGCCACCGCACCCGGCTATTGATGATTTTATAGTGTATAAATATTGTTGATGTACTGGGTGCGATGGTTAATTTCATGTCAACCTGACTGGGCCACAGGGTACCCAGATATTGGTCAAAAATTATTTTGGATGTGAGAGTTTTTTTGGATAAGATTAACATTTAACTTGATAAACTGACTGATATGGTTTGGATCTGTGTCCCTACCCAAATCTCGTGTTGAATTGTAATCCCCAGTGTTGGAGGTGGGGCCTGGTGGGGAGTGATGGGATCAATGGGCAGATTTTCCCCTTTGGTGCTGTTCTCATGATAGAGTTCTCAGGAAAACTGGTTGTTTAAAAGTGTGTGGCACCTCCTCCCTCTCTCTTGCTCTGGCCAGGTAAGATGTGCCTGCTTTCCCTTCATCTTCCACCATGATTTTAAGTTTCCTGAGGCCTCCCTAGAAGCTGCTGTGCCTTCTGTACAGCCTGCAGAATGGTGAGCCAATTCAACCTCTTTTCTTTATAAATTACCCAGTCTTGGGTATTTCTTTATAGCAGTGCAAGAATGGATTAATACACTGAGTAAAGAAGATTCCCCTGTCTGATGTTCAATCAGTTGAAAGACTGAGAGTACAAAAGTTTGACCCTCCCCTAAGTAAGAGACAATTCCTCCTGCCTGACTGCCTTTGAACTGGGACATTCGTTTTTCCTGACTTCAGACTCAAACTGAAACATCAGTTCTTCTTGGGTCTCAAGCCTTCAGACTGGAACTACACTATCAGCTCTTCTGGGTCTTAGGCCTTTGCACTTGAACTGGAACTACATCATTGGCTCACCTAGGTCTCTAGTTTGCTGAATCACCCTGCAGATCTTGAGACTTGCCAGCCTCTAAAATTGAGTGAGTCAGTTTCTTTACACACACACACACACACACACACACACACACTCCCTACTGGTGCTGTTCCTCTGGAGAACCCTGACTACCACACTGGGTCATCCTCAAATAAAGCAGATATTAAGCTGTTGGGCCAGAGTAAGATTGTTTTTGCTCTTCATCTAAGAGTTTACAAATAGGTGGTGCCATAATTGTTTCCAAGCCACATCAGGCAGGAGTGGACTGGGAGTGGCTAAGAGTGGAGTGCTCCTTGACCTCAAATCATTGTGCCTGGAGCCAAGGGGAGTAATCTCAGGCACCCAATGCCAAATGAGGCTGGTTGCAAACCAAATGGCAGTTGATGAGAAGCAGCTTCAAGAGCTTGGAATGGAAATTCAGGAAGCCAAGCAGAAAGACAGAGGTGGGAACAGAGATGGGAAACTGTCGATTAGGAGAGGGGCTGGAGTAGCTTTCTTCTTTTTTTTTGAGACAGAGTCTTGCTCTGTCGCCCAGGCTGGAGTGCAATGGCATGATCTCGGCCCAGGTTCACTGCATTCTCCCACCTCAGCCTCCCGAGTAGCTGGGACTATAGGTGCCCGCCACCACTCCTGGCTAATTTTGTTTTTGTGTTTTTAGTAGAGACAGAGTTTCACCATGTTAGCCAGGATGGTCTCTATCTGCTGACCTCGTGATCCGCCCACCTTGGCCTCCCAAAGTGCTGGGATTACAGGCGTGAGCCAGTGCACCCGGCCTGGAATAACTTTCAATAAGGCCCCTGTGGCCTTGCATGGCCAGGAAGGAAGCCATGTAGGCATCAAGTGGATCTGCATATCTCTCTTCCTCCAGGAGCCCATGCAGGAAGTCTCAGAGGTGAAGGAAGACTTGAGAGCATTCCTGTTTGTAATGCCAGTTTATCTGCTAGTCAGAAAGCAGACAAGGACTTTCTCCTGCAATCATAACTCAATCTACTGATCTCTAAAAGTCATCATTCTTGTAGCACCAAGAATGACTATAGCCCAAAACTTAGACTATCTAAGCATCTGGAACCGAGATTCATACTTTGTTTAGTGGGAAGTCCTGACTTCTTTTATCTTGACTATTGTATTAGTCCAGTCTCACATTGGTATAAAGAACTACGTGAGACTGGGTAATTTATAAAGAAAAGAGGTTTAATCGACTCACAGTTCTGCATGGCTGGAGAAGCCTCAGGAAACTTACAATCATGGCAGAAGGTGAAGGGGAGAAGCAAAGCATGTGTTCTCATGGCTGGAAAGGAGAAAGGGAGACAGAGTGAACTGTGAAGTGCTACGCACTTTTAAACAATAAGACCTAAACAACCAGATCTCATGGAAACTCACTATCACGAGAGCAGGAAGGGGCAAATCCACCGCCACAATCCAATCATCTCCTACCAGGTCTCTCCCCCAACATTGCAAATTACAATTCAACAAGATTCAGGTGAGGACACAGAGCCAAACCATATCAACTATTAAGAAATATGATTAATGATTTAGGTCAAGTCTGGCAAATAAAACAGGTCATCGAGTGGGTAATATGTTTTGGGATCCAAAATCATACAGTGTGTATAGTGGGAGGATGCAGGGCCTCTGACTAAAATGGCCACCAGGGGTTTTGCTAGAGCTGGCTTGTTATAAACATGGAGAGCAGAAGGTATATCCTGTCAGAGGGCAAGAGTGACAAGAGAGAGAAGAGGAGGAGGGACCTTCATGTGGGCAAAAAGCTGGAATTGCCACAGTTACTCTTGTGCTTAAAATTCTTCTTTGGTTTCCCCTTGTCAATGGGGAAATTTCAATTTCCACTGCCCATTAATGTGACACACAGGGTTTGGCCCAGCTTCATCTCGTTTTGTAAAATTTTTTAATTTTCTTTTTTTTTTTTTGAGATAAGATTTCACTCTGTCATCCAGGCTGTAGCACAGTGGCACAATCATGGCTGGCTCACTGTAACCTCTACCTCCCAGGCTCAAGGAATCCTCCCTCCTCAGCCTCCCAAGTAGCTGAGACTACAGGTACTCACCCGCTTGCCTGGCTAATTTTTTAACTTTTTGTAGGGATGGATGGGGATCTCACTATATTACCCAGGTTAGTCTCAAATGCCTGGGCTCAAGCGATCCTCCCATCTCAGCCTCCCACAGTGCTGGAATTAAAGGTGTGTGCCATAGTGCCTGACCTAGCCCTGTCTCTTCACATGACCTCCAGACTCTCACCTTCAGGCATCCAGACTATTGGCAGCTTGGTTGATCCAGTGGTGTCACACATCAGCTTTCCTCCTTCCGTAATAATCCCACCTTCCATACGCCCATATGCCTTGGAATTGCCCGCTCATCCTCAAGAATCAGCTGCTCCCTCCCCAGTAACCCATCTCCCAGTTGACCATTCCCTCTTGGGCCACTGTAGTAGCCTCAGCACCTGTTTAACAACTCTGTAAATCCCTCCAGCTGGAGATGACCATGTCTTATCAGCCACTCTATTTCCAAAGCCCAGCAACCTGTGTGCCACATAAATAGATACTTAACTGATGTTTGTTGAATCAAATCGGATTTAAATTGTCTGTGATCCCAAGGTAACAAGCCATTTTCTTTTTCTTGGTTGATTCATAAAAAGTGTGAAAAGAAAAATAAAGTTATAAGTGTATATCATCCCCAGACAAATTAAAAGACAATTTCCATGTGAATTTTGGATATGGATATTCTGAGCTGGGTGCGGTGGCTCATGCCTATAATCCCAACAGTTTGGGAGGTCAAGGTCGGCAGATCACTTGAGGCCAGAAGTTCAAGACCAGCCTGGCCAACATGGTAAAACCCCCATCTCTACTAAAAATATAAAAATTAGCTGGGCGTGGTGGCATGCACCTGTAGTCCCAGCTACTCGGAAGGTTAAGGCATGAGAATCGCTTGAACCTGGGAGGCAGAGGTTGCAGTGGACCAAGATCACACCACTGCACACCATCCAGCCTGGACGACAGAGTGAGACTCTGTCTCAATAAATAAATAAATAAATAAATAAATAAATAAATAAATAAATAAATAAAGGAAAGGAAAAAGAAAAAGAGGCCGGGCACGGTGGCTCACTTCTGTAATCCCAGTGCTTTGGGAGGCTGAGGTGGGCGGATGTCCTGAGGTCAGGAGATTGAGACCAGCCTGGCCAACATGGTGAAACCCTGTTTCTACTAAAAATACAAAAATTAGCCAGGCATGATGGCGGATGCCTGTAATCCCAGCTACTCAGGAGGCTAAGGTGGGAGAGTCTCTTGAATCCGAGAGGTGGAGGCTGCAGTGAGCCGAGATGGTGCCATTGCACTCTAGCCTGGGCAACAGAGCGAGACTCCATCTCAAAAAAAAAAAAAAAACAAAAGAAAAAGAAAATTCTGTCAGGATGTAGATGGAGGTAAAACCAAATTTGTCTCCTTAGTTTATTGTGACACTTTAAACCCAGGATTACACTCAGTTGACTTTATCTATTAGTGATTGTAAGAGAAATGGGTGTTCTGGTTAATCAAATAAAGAACCATATAAAAGAAAACAGAAGGCTCGGCTTCTTGTCCTGATTTTCCACTTACTACCACCTATGGACTTTGGGCAAGTTCCTTCATCTCAATTCCTTCAGTTTTAAAATACAGTTTATTAAATGTTCTTGTTGAAAATGCGGGCCAAGCTGGAAATAAATCTGCCAGTGTAAGTTATTATTAGGCATAGATGGCCAATTTCCCAAGAATGAACTTCAAATACATTTAACACCATAAAATATTAAACAAATATTGCAGCTTTCTTGCATGATTCAGAAGGCACTTAAGTGAGTGCTCCAGGCTCTTCATGATAAGTATCATTTACCATTACAACATAAATTTGTGCAAATACCAGTTCATAGACAGTTTCATTTGATAGAATGGTATATAAGCCACTTTTAAATAATACTGTATCATTTTGGTATTGGCACCCTGTAGAAAAATCTAATGAGATGATCACCAAGCCAGCTTTAAGGTTTCCAGAGTTAAATGAATACTTACAGATGAAAAGGTTTGTTTCAGCTCTGTCAGCATAATCACTGTTTATTGGTCCGCAGTGGGTTTGGAAGGACAGTGGTAAGCATTACGATGTGTTGTCAGTGACTGACACCCAAATCATTGTTTTCAGACCAGTGCATCAAATATTTGGCCTTGTAAGCTTCTTAGTTATAGGGGGGTTGAACAGCCTTGGGGATTAGTTTCATCCAAAGAGAATTTGAAAGGCTGTCCTTGACTGCAAGCCTGAAAATTCTTATTTACCATGGTGACATAGAAACTGCATTTGAGGGAAAACATCAGTGCTCCTTCAGACTTTCTAGAAACTATACATTGTGGTGGAGGTTACTTCATAAAGAAGTGGCCTGGGAGATGAAAAAAGCTACACACTGAGTCTACTATAATTTATTTATTAATTTTTTTTTTTTTTTTTTTTGAGACAGAGTCTCACTCTGTCACCCAGGCTGGAGTTCAGTGGTACTCACTGGGCTCACTGCAAGCTCCGCCTCCTGGGTTCACGCCAGTCTCCTGTCTCAGCCTCCCGAGTAACTGGGACTACAGGCACCTGTCATAATGCCTGGCTAATTTTTTTATTTTTAGTAGAGACGGGGTTTCACTGTGTTAGCCAGGATGTTCTCGAACTCCTGACCTTGTGATCCACCCGCCTCGGTCTCCCAAAGTGCTGGGATTACAGGCGTGAGCCACTGCATCTGGCATCTACTCTAATTTCACTCACCATTAAGAGATGCTAATTTCGTTCCTGGGTGGGACCAAAAAGAAAAGGTGGAAACTATTCTTGGTGCAGACTGTGCATTAAAATCTCTAGATTAGCCAGGCATGATGGAGCACACCTGTAGTCCCAGCTACTTGGGAGGCTGAGGTGGGAGGATTCCTTGAGCTCAGGAGTTCAAGACCAGACTGGGCAACATAGCAAGATCCCCTCATCTCCAAAAACAAAAACTCTCTAGAGAAATAAAACTAGTTTGGATAGAGAGAGGAGGACAGAGAATTGAATGAATGAGTGGTTCAAACTAAAAAAGGGGTGGAAATGAGATCAAGAAGCAAAAAAATCGTGGTAGAGGGGAAAAAGAAGCTGCTGGAGAGACTTTGGAAGAGAAGATTTCCCCTATGCAATGTTGAGGGAAGCTTTGTAAAGCTTTCGCATTTTTGACATCATGTACCAAAAAAAAAAAAAAAAAAAAAAAAAAGCACTGGCAGTGATCCAGGCGGTAACAGTGGTCTGGGAGGTGCTAGAGAGAACCAGAAGTCAAGAGTAGCAGCAGTGACGGAGAATGCCATTGCACTACTGCTTTGAAGGTACAGTGTCTGCCAGGCCTTATTTCTCTAGTGAGGTACCTGGAGCAGCAGCCTCACTGGGAGCTTGTTTGACCTGAAGAATCCCAGCCCCTGCAGGCCTACTGAATCCGAATCTGCAGTTCAACAGGATCCCCAGGAAACTGGATGCACTTTAGATTGAGCCTTCACCTTTTTTAGGGCTCTTGCAACCCTATCTCCTTCTTCTATTTTTTTAAAAATTAAGACAAGGTCTCACTGTCTTGCCCAGGCTGGTCTCAAACTCCTGAGCTCAAGCATTCCTCCCACCAGGGCCTCCCAAAGTGCTGGGGTTACAGGCATGAAGCACAGCACCCACCCTCCTTCTTCTATTTTTTTTTTTTTTTTTTTTTTTTTTTTGCAGAAGACAGAGTTTCGCTCTGTTGCCCAGGCTGGGGTGCAATGGCGCCATCTTGTCTCACTGCAACCTCTGCCTGCTGGGTTCAAGCGACTCTCCTGCCTCAGCTTCCTAAGTAGCTGGGATTACAGGTGCCCGCCACCACGTCGAGCTAATTTTTGTATTTTTAATGGAGATGGGGTTTCACCATGTTGGTCAGGCTGGTCTCAAACTGCTGACATCAAGTGATTCACCCACCTCAGCCTCCCAAAGTCCTGGGATTACAGGCATGAGCCACCGCACCCGGCCACTAGTTTTTCTTCTTTTCCCCTTCCCTTTTCATTATCTTCTTCCTCAAATTCCAAAAAAGGGTCATGTGTGACAATCAATATGTTGGGTATTTACATCTCTTCTTGGTCCTAATTCAAAGCACAAGCTAGCCCCAATTCATAAACACGTGAACAAAACAGTTGCATTGGGCCCCAGAAAGCCGTCAGGCAAGATGAGCCCTCCCCCATAACATCTATATTTGTGCCATTTATTTATACAGAGGCTTAAGTATACACAGTGCTTTGTAGGGGAACATGCCAAGAAAAGAATACAATCCCTGCTCTTTACAAAATATTTTTCTTTTTCTCTCATAACCCTAGGGAATAGCCAGGGTGGGGATGGAATTATGAAATCTTTGGACCAAAATATATAAAATGAATAGAAGGAAGCCGTAGGTATTTTTTAGAGCCTCCAGACCTCTCTAAGAAAACAAGACTTTCCCAAACAATATGCATGAGCAGATTTTTGCTTCATGTGAAAACAAGCTCTCAGTTATCTGAAGGAAACTCAAACACACACACACATACACACACACCAGAAAAGATATTTTAAAGGCATTTTGTCAAAGATATTTATAAAAGTGCATTTTAAAAGGCTGGAGTGAAGTGGTGTGATCTCTGCTCACTGCAACCTCTGCCTTCTGGGTTCAAGCGATTCTCCTGCCTCAGCCTCCAGAGTAGCTGCGATTACAGGCATGTGCCATCATGCCCCACTAATTTTTGTATTTTTAGTAGAGATGAGGTTACGCCATGTTGCCCAGACTGGTCTCAAACTCCTGACCTCAAGCGATCTGCATGCCTCGGCCTCCCAAAGTGCTGGGATTACAGGACGTGTAATCACGTCCAGCCCAGAATAATTTTAAATTTATAAAAAAGTTGCAGAGATAGCTCAATGAGCTCCCGTGTAGTTGCCCCCCAGCCTCTTCTAATGTTAACATCTTATTCAACCACGGTACATTTGTCTAAACTAAGAAATCAATGTTGTTAGCTGGGCACAGTGGCTCACGCCTGTAATCCCAGCACTTTGGGAGGCCGAGATGGGTGGATCACCTGAGGTTGGGAGTTCAAGACCAGTCAGGCCAACGTGTCAAAACTCCGTCTCTACTAAAAATACAAAAATTAGCTGGATGTGGTGGTGGGCACCTGTAATCCTGGCTATCAGGAGGCTGAGGCAGTAGAATCACTAGGACCCAGCAGGCAGAGGTTGCAGTGAGCCAAGATCACACCATTGCACCCCAGCCTGTTAACTACAGACTTTTATTCGGACGGCATGAGTTTTTTCACTAACGTTCCTTAGTCCAGGATCCCATGTTGCCTTGAATATTAATACATTTTAATAAAATAACATAGTGAAGTCACAGGATAACACATGACAATTGATTATTAGATGCAGATGGTGAACAGAGCTTTGCCTCGGGTCAGAGTGGCCTAACACGCATCTCAGCAGGGAAGGGACCCCAGTCGCGCCCGCAGGGGTGTGAGGTTGTTTCATACAGCGTTGGGGCAGGCATTCCAGCTCTCAATAAGAACTAATATGGTTCAATGTACACTAACTCCCCAAGGAATTTGCAGTTCACATTAGACAAAGGGTATAAAGCTCTAATTATGAACTCTGGGGTCAGAGTGGACCACGACAGTGAACATTTCCACAAAGAAGAGGAGAGGCTTACTTTCCCATGCTCTGAAGTCACACTTCCTGCCCCGTACTCTAGGACCGTTGCTAAGCCTCAGGACTCAAGCTTATTTCTGAAGCAACGTCTCGAGTAAAAAAAAGAAAAAGATGACGAGGTAATGGGTGCAGCACACCAACATGGCACATGTATACATATGTAACAAACCTGCACGTTGTGCACATGTACCCTAGAACATAAAGTATAATTTTTAAAAAAAAAGAAAAAGAAAAAGAAACATTTAGACTTGTCCCTTCTGAGGAGTCACTGTTCTGTGCCTCTCTAGGGGCCACCTTCGCTCAGAGGCTCCATTAGGCTGGTGAAGCAGAGGCTACAGTGGGAGGGAGAAAGGCTGAACATTCCTCAGAGCAGCGTCGGCGTCCATGGGGGGCTCTCAGCGATAGCCTTCTCTGCTTGCAAGGTCATTGGTCTTTGAGCCGGACTCGCTGCTTCAGGCAGGCTAAGACTGGCATATTAGCATTCCATCTATATTTAACTTGGAATAAATTCTAGATTTAGTCCTGCAGCTAGGATGGAATTTTCCCCCTTCCCCTGCCCTCCCTCTTCCTGCCTTAGAGCTGGGTCCTAGGGTGAGGCAAATGAGGGGACGACAGCCTAACATGCAGGGAGGCTCTTGTACCACCGTGAGAGTGAGCGCATGTCTCCTACAATTTTTCCACTCTAGGTCCTTTGCTTGTCTCACACAGCGTGGTCACCTCTTCCTCATCTGCAGCTTCAGGCCCAATGTGTTGTCATCATGATTTAGCACCTACAAAATGAAAAGAGAGCCAAAAAAAAAAAAAAAGCCCAAAACATCTAGCTTCCCCCTCAGTTAAGTGTTCAAAGTGTCCTAACTTCCAGCTTTGAAATCGGATTGAAAATGAACCATGCTCCTGGCACCCCCTGGTGAGAGCCCAAGTTCAGCAGATTGCGGCCATGGGGGACTGAAAATGGAACCCTGGACAAAGACACTTGCTTGGTGACCCAAGGCAAGGTGCACTTTGACTGGCACATCTATTGAATGAGTATATTAAGAGTTTGGGGTTTTAGGCTGGGGGCGGTGGCTCACACCTGTAATCCCAGCACTTTGGGAGGCCAAGGCGGGCAGATTGCCTGAGGTCAGGAGTTCAAGACCAGCCTGGCCAGCATGGTGAGACCCCCGTCTCTACTAAAAATACAAAAATTAGCCAGGCATGGTGGCAGGCGCCTGTAATCCCAGCTACTCAGGAGGCTGAGGCAGGAGAATCACTTGAACCTGGGAGGCGGAGGTTGCGGTGAGCTGAGATTGTTCCATTGCACTCCAGCCGGGGCAACAGAATGAGACTCCATCTCAAAAAAAAAAAGAAAAGAAAAGAAAAAGGATTTGCGGTTTTGGAAAGAAGAGAGATTCTAGAACCTTAGAGATTTCCTTTTTTTTTTTTTTTTTTGAGACAGAGTCTCGTTCTGTCACCTAGGTTGGAGTGCAACAGCATAATATCAGCTCACTGTAGCCTCTGCCTGCCAGGTTCAAGCAATTCTCCTGCCTCAGCCTCCTGAGTAGCTGGGACTACAGGCGCCCACCACCACACCCAGCTAATTTTTGTATTGTAGTAGAGATGGGGTTTCACCATGTTGGCCAGGCTGGTCTTGAACTCCTGGCCTATAGAAATCTGCCTGCCTCAGCCTCCCAAAGTGCTAGGATTACAGGCGTGAGCCGCTGCGTCCGGCTGGCCCTCTCAGATTTCTGACAGAAATGTAAGCAGTGGGGGCCAGGCGAGGTGGCTCACGCCTGTAATCCCAGCACTTTGGGAGACCGAGGTGGGCAGATCACCTAAGGTTAGGAGTTCGAGACCAGCCTGGCCAACATGGTGAAACCCCCCTCTCTACTAAAAACACAAAAATTAGTTGGGTGTGGTGGCACGCACTTGTAATCCCAGCTACTTGGCAGACTGAGGCAGGAGAATTGTTTGAACCCGGGAGGTGGAGGTTGTGGTGAGCCTAGATCGCACCATGGCACTCCAGCCTGGGGGACAAGAGTGAGACCTCGTCTCAAAAAAAAAAAAAAAAGAAATGTAAGCAGTGGAAAGAAGGTGACAGAGCAGGCAAGTAGTCTCCAGGGAAATCTAATTGGCAGATGAGAACAGAACTTTATGGGTTATTGTTCTGTCTCCAGATTCCCTGGACATCCAAGCAGGGCTAGCAGCTCAGAATTGCCCCCAAGCACCTCAGTCTTAATTTTCTCATATGAAAAATAAAGGAATTTTGGTTAATGAATGGTTATCAACCATGTCTATTCATTAGCATCACCAGGAGGCTTTGCAAACACCAGTGCCTAATCCCCACCTCTAGAGATGCTACTGAATTGGTCAGGCCTAGCCACCAGTCCTTTTCAAACTCCCCAGGTGGTTCTACTCTACTGCCAGGCTTGAGAACCTCTGTGATGGGTGAGGTCTCAGATTCCCTCTTTGACACTCTGTGATCCTAAGAGATAATAGGTAACTGCTTTTTGACTTGACAGAACCCAATTCAAGCACTCCCATTAAAATAGCCAAAAGTGTAAAGAAAGGTTAAAGGTCTTTAATTAAGTCTCTGGGCCCCTAGAAGAAGGAAGCTGGGGAAAAGACAGCCATAAGGGCAAGGTTAATGGTACATTTTTAAGTAAAGACTGCTCCAGAGACTCACAGCTGCAGTGGCAGCTGAAAAGTCAAAATTAAGTTTCTCTATGAGCTCGGAGGCCAGCAAGCCCAGCCCAGGGGCATGGCCTTGTAGCCCTGATCATTATGCAGTGATCCAGCTGCCCTCCCAGGCGGGTGCAGGCCCTTGGGTAATCAGCCGACAATCTCAAGTTGACCTCCTTGGAGGCCACGAAAGCCAATTAAACTAAAGGTCACCCGGGTTCGGCAAGGATGATGGCCAACCTGGGCTTCACTGAGCGGCAAGTGAACAGGAGGCTGCAGTGAGTACAGTAGGTGTTAGAGCCTCAGCAAGCTGATCACATGCTGAGCACAGTAAAAGCCTGAAAGGCCCATGGAAGATTGGGCAACAGTGGATTGCAGGACCAAAGTCCCAGGGCAGAAGCACATCTAGTACCTCACAGTAGATATTCCTAATCCAGCTGCCCAGTGCGTTACAACAGGGCAGGCTCTTTGCCAGGGCATAAAGGTATTTTTTCTGTTGTTGTTGGTTTTTTTTTTGTTGTTTTTAATTTCCCTCCTGTTTTCTTTTGTTTTGTTTCTGTTTTTTATTTCTGTCTAGATTTTCCATGTATACTATGAATGCCAAGTACTGTGAACACCAACCCATGCTTTCAAAGAGCCTGCTGCCTCAGAGCACGTGATGTGGAACTTTCTGGTGGCCTGGGTGTAGAGGTTCTCAACCTCAGCTGCACACTGGGTTTAGTTGATCTGGAGTGAGATCTAGGCATCAGTATATTTGTTAAGCTCCCCATGTGATTCTAATAGGCAGCCAAGAATAAAAATCACTGGGCGAGGCCATTCCTGGCCGAGGTGAGGAGGTGGTGAGATGGATTAGAAGGGGACCATGGCAAGGATTCTTAGGGGAGTCAAGGAGGAGATGAAAGGAGGACTCAGACATGGGGATCTGGCAAGTTTTCAGAAATCACCTGCTGATGCCTTTTAAAGCTGATGCCTTTATTGAGTCTTATTCATCCATTCATCCACTACTCACCAGTGTCTAATATTGCTGTGTTTTAGAAATATAAAGATGAATTAAGACCCAGCCCCTGCCCTTAGGGGGCACACAGTAGGAGAGACAGACTTCTGAACACATGGTGGTGTAATCAAAGTTAGTCATGGACTGTATATGTACTCAATTCTGGGGCCCACAGGGCACCCCATTCTGTGGGTGAGGGGCAAGCTCACCCCAATGTCAGGCATACTGGGAACAGGCTAAAGCTAAAATATCCAATAAGAGCCTGCAAGGAGGGCCTTGGACAGGGGAAAGGCAAGAACTTCTTGGGCTTTCTGGGCTTCCTCTCCAGAGCCTGTGTCCTGAGAAGTCTGTGCAGTAGGTACACTCAAGGATACTCTACTGGACAACTCCAGGGGGTGTCATCCATTTGTATTTTATGAAAACACTGCCCACTAGAGTTGTACACCTAGGTGGCATTGCGAGTGTGGTAAGAGAAGCTGACTCGGAACAGAGAGCTCCGGGAGGTGCCTCTGCCATTTGATAAGGAAGCTCCTATGAGAAACACGGGAGCAGATCTATGCCTGTGGGCTCTGAGAACAGCCACATCCAGAAGCCAGGCAGAAGATTCTCTATTTTTCTTTCCTGTTTTCCCAGAGCCTTCAGTGAAATAGAATTAAGAACAGGTGCTGGGCGCGGTGGCTCAAGCCTGTAATCCCAGCACTTTGGGAGGCCGAGACGGGTGGATCTCGAGGTCAGGAGATCGAGACCATCCTGGCTAACACAGTGAAACCCCATCTCTACTAAAAAATACAAAAAATTAGCCGAGTGGTGGGCACCTGTAATCCCAGCTACTTGGGAGGCTGAGGCAGGAGAATGGCGTAAACCTGGGAGGCGGAGGTTGCAGTGAGCTGAGATATCGCCACTGCACTCCAGCCTGGGTGACAGAGTGAGATTCTGTCTCAAAAAAAAAAAAAAAAAGAACAGGCCTGTGGCCACCCTTTGGGCTGGCATGGTTCCAGACACTGGCATCCTCTAGGGCCAGGGTAGTTGTGGCATCCCCAGAACTGCAGAGAGGCTCACCACAGCATGGGCAGGGCTATGGTTTGCATGTGCCTCCCAAAAGTTCATGTGTTAAAGACTTAATCCCCAATGCTACAGTGTTGGGAGGTGGGACCTAGTAAGAGGTGATTGGGTCTTGAGAGCAAAGCCCTCATGAATGGATTAACATCATTATTAAAAGAGTGGGTTGTTACAAAGCAAGTCTGGCTCCTGGTGCCTGTTGGTCTTTGGTGCTCACTTCTGCTTTCACCCTTCCACCATGGGATGACCCTCACCAAATGTCAGTGGCATGCTCTTGGATTGCCCAGCCTCCAGAACTATAAACTGAATAAATCTCTTTTCTTTTAAGTTATACTGTCTGTAGTATTCTGCTGAAGCAGCAGCACAATGAACTAAGACAGGCAGTGACCCAGAGGGACGAGGTCCCATGACTGAGACCTTACCCAAGCACCCACTGAAATATACTAGATGGAAGGGAGGCTAGAAAGGGGAGTTGAGGTCCTGCCACCATGCTGGTGGGGATGTGTAGCCCATGGGCTTGGGTTTAATTTTTTTTTTTTTTTTTTGAGATGGATTCTCACTCTGTCACCTAGGCTGGAGTGCAGTGGAATGATCTCGGCTCACTGCAACCTCTGCCTCCCAGGTTCAACTGATTCTCCTGCCTCAGCCTCCTGAGTAGCTGGGATTACAGGCATCCACCACCACGCCTGACTAATTTTTTCATTTTTAGTAGAGACGGTGTTTCCCCATGTTGGCCAGGCTGGTCTGGAACTCCTGACCTCAGGTGATCTGCCCACTTCAGCCTCCCAAAGTGCTGGGATTATAGGTGTGAGCCATCATGCCTGGCCACTGTTGCCAATTCTTGATGAGATCAAGAATTTTTTCTTGCTACCTGTGCCACATCCTGCTTTTAGAAGAAAAGAGGAGAGTGGTGGGCTTCTGTTGAATCACTCACCACCCACATTTCCCCATAGCTGACAGGGAAGGAGTTGGCCATGGCCTCTATTGCATTATCCATTGCACATTCCCACAAACACAAAGGGATATCTTTCAATATCTAGGAAATGCAAAAACCTTGCCTTCCAAATAAGGTCTAACCTCTCTGATTCAACTTATCAAATAGCTAGCTCTACAGTCAAGGGTAAAACAAAGAGAACTAAGCTTTGGGCTGCAGGATTTAGCTTCCCAGAAGGGAAGTGAGAGCTTGCTGGGCAAGTTCCTCCTCCACCTCCCACTAGTTCACTTTGACCTTCCTTTAGTGGTCAAACCCATTTCTCCCAACCCCCAGCATGATTCTGATCACTGGGTCAACCTGCTGCCTCCTTCTCTACTTGGTTCTCTGCAAGAAAACAGTGTGAAGTCCCTAGGCTTGTTGATTCAGTAATCATCTTTATACTATACTTACTTAGGAAAAAAATGTCTTTGAGAGAAAAGACAGACACCAGACACCATGCCTGACACAGCGTCAGAAAGAAGCACTGTTTATTCAACTGCCTTGATTAGTGAGTGCCAGACAGCTGTTAGGACAAAAATCATGCTTTGGGGCAACAAAATCACGCTTTGGGTCTATTTGTGTCATGGCAAGCCTGCACAGAGTGCCCAAATAATGCTTCTTATCGTCACCCACATTAGCCAAATGTTTGGATAAATAAAGATGTTGTATGAAATTCCCTATCTGTTGCTTTAACATAAATTGACATGGAGTGGGAACACTGGTGAGTCGTGTTCCATTTCATGTCTGTTTGGTTTCCATGGCCAAAAAAAGGAGAAGAGAGCTTCCTTGGGCTGGGAATCTGTGTAAGAATGTGTTTGCTTAATCTGCTGCCCTCCTCTTTGCCTCCTCCGTGCACATAAACCAGGTCCACCCCCGAGCCTGTGGTTCATTGCACATTGGGTGACCTAATCCTAGAGTGGTTGCTGGAATTGTCCACCTGGGACCAGTGTTTACTCTAAATAGACCCACACACACAGGTCAGAGGCCAATACAAGTGAGTCTTGGGCATGCCCATCCCACTGACAACTGCTTTCTTAGATCATCCACCTTTGTTTCCACTGGACTCTGACTCCTTGCTCCATTTTGGTGTCTAGCTGGCTTGAAATCCTTTGGGCTTTGTGTCTTGTTCCCAGGCCCTGGTTGAGTATGATCTAATTCTCTGTTCTTGCATTTGACTGTCAGCAGTGGGCTGGTACCAGCCCTGAAGCTCCCTTGTAACCACACCCAGGCCTACCAGCATCAGTGAGGCCCCTCCAACTCTCCTACTGCACGAGTTCTGGTTTCCCTCATGGACGAAGGTTGAAAAAAATGAAAGATAAGTCAGTTGTTATGACTAGAAAAAGTGATTACCAGGCCCTCCCTAGAATCCCACCTCATTCAGAGATATCCAAGTACAACACAGAGAACCAGAAGCAGCTAATTCATTTTGCCAGTCAGGCTACATAGACTCATGAGTCACCTAAGGTAGACACACCTTTTGAAAAACAGCTGCAAACACCTGGCACAAACACTTGCTTTTGCTGAGAGCAAATAAAAAGATTACATTAGATGGATCTAGAAACATTTCTTCTTCTTTTTTTTTTTTTTTTTTTTTTTTTTTGAGACAGAGTCTCGCTCTGTCGCCCAGGCTGGAGTGCAGTGGCATGATCTCCGCGCACTGCAAGCTCTGCCTCCGGGGTTCGCGCCATTCTCCTTCCCCCAGCCTCCCGAGTAGCTGGGACTACAGACGCCCGCCACCACACCCGGCTAATTTTTTGTATTTTTAGTAGAGACGGGTTTCACCATGTTAGCCAGGATGGACTCGATCTCCTGACCTCGTGATTCGCCAGCCTCGGCCTCCCAAAGTGCTGGGATTACAGGCGTGAGCTGCCACGCCCGGCCTAGAAACTTTTCTTTTATTTTTTTGAGATGGAGTCTCACTTTGTCACCTAGGATGGAGTACAGTGGCATGATCTCAGCTCACTGCAACCTCCACCTCCCAGGTTCAAGTGATTCTCCCCCTTCAGACTTCCAAGTAGCTGGGATCACAGGTGCCCACCACCACACCCAGCTAATTTTTGTACTTTTTTAGTAGAGACAGGGTTACGCCATGTTGGCTAGGCTGGTCTCGAACTCCTGACCTCAGTTGATTCGCCCACCTCAGCCTCCCAAAGTGCTGGGATTACAGACTGAGTCATCACTGGCAATACTAGGAACATTTCTAAGATTCAAGGAAGAATCAGATAATCCAGTTCTTAAAAAGGCTTGGATGCAGCTGAACCCCACAAACAGCTAAAACCAGGAGCTACATCTCTGCTAGTCTCAGCTTCTTCCTACAGGAGGTCGAGTTCCTACTCATCTCTTAAAGTCCAGCTTTCTCTTCACGGTTGAAAACCTGGCCACCAAGAGCTCTTGCCTATTTCTTTTTTTTCTTTTCTTTTCTTTTTTTTCGAGACGGAGTCTCGCTCTGCTGCCCAGGCTGGAGTGCAGTGGCACGATCTTGGCTCACTGCAACCTCTACCTCCCGCGTTCAAGCGATTCTCCTGTGTTAGCCTCTTGAGTAGCTGGGACTACAGGCACCTGCCACCACGCCCAGCTAATTTTTGTATTTTTAGTAGAGACAGGGTTTCACCATGTTGGCCAGGCTAGTCTCAATCTCCTGACCTTGTGATCCACCCACCTCGGTTTCCCAAAGTGCTGGGATTACAGGCATGAGCCACCACACCCAGCCTAGCTCCTGGCTATTTCATCCTGCAGCTTCATCCACAGGAGAGAGGCCCTCCACCCCCGCTCTCCTCCAGTCGCCATCCGAAATCCTCAGAAGGAGCCATTGGTCCACCTTGTAATACGGCTGCTTCTACTGCAGTCCCTTGATGGGGGTGAAGGTGCAGCATGACATGACAGTCCCAAAAGAAGGGAACTGCTGCAAAGGGCCAGAATAAGTGAGATTTATCACCTCATCTTGGTTCTCAGTTCCACCAATCCCAGCCCCATCTAGCAAAGCAAGAATTCCCCTGTTGTGTCCCAGCTATGCCCCAAGATGAAGGCTACAGTCTGTTTTCCACAAGCCACTTTTGGAATCCTTACCAAGTATTGGCTTGCAATACAAAGGATCCCTTTTCTATTACTATGTAACTAAAAAAAAAAAAAATTGAACTGCCCAATCTGAAGAGTCCCTGTGTCTTAGAAAAAGGCTTTGTTCTGTATTCTGGATGAGGCCAATCCTCAACAAAAGCCAATTTAACAGAGAAGTTAACTTCACAGGTTCTGGAGTTAATTTAGGGATGAGTTCAAATCCCTGCTCCAACAATTATAGGTGTATGACACACAGCCTCGGCTTTACTCTCTATAAATGAAGATAACTGATAGTCACTTCCTGATGTTGGTGTGAGGATAATTTTGGGCAATGCATGAATAGCACTTAACATGGTACCTGGGACACAAGAGGCCTTTAATGGCACTGGATAGACTTGGTCTTCAGTGATGTCCTCTGTTTTTTTCTGCCGACTTCCCCCTCCTGCTATTCCCCAGGGAATCCAAGGCTCTGCCTCCAGGAACAGATGTTTCCCACCTGTTCCTCTTCCATATGGCTTCGCAAGGGATCTTCATGAAACATACACTCCCGCCCCAATCTAAGACCCTTCATGTCTCGTTAAAACAGTGAAGATAAAGTTAAACTCCCCTAGAGTGGTCCCCAGGGCTATTTTCTTTTTCTTTTTTTTTTTTTTAAGACAGAGTTTTGCTCTGTCGCCCAGGCTGGAGTGCAGTGGCTGGATCTCAGCTCACTGCAAGCTCCGCCTCCCGGATTCATGCCATTCTCCTGCCTCAGCCTCCTGAGTAGCTGGGACTACAGGCGCCCGCCACCTCGCCCGGCTAGTTTTTTTGTTTGTTTGTTTGTTTGTTTTGTATTTTTTAGTAGAGACGGGGTTTCACCGTGTTAGCTAGGATGGTCTCGATCTCCTGACCTCGTGATCTGCCCGTCTCGGCCTCCCAAAGTGCTAAAATTACAGGCTTGAGCCACGGCGCCCAGCCCCCAGGGCTACTTTCAATTTAGACCCTGCCTGCCTCTCCTACCTTGCATTGTCTCCTTAAAAAAATCTCACCATGTTAGATCACTTGCTATTTCCCAGATATGTCATGCTCTTTTACTACAATGCATGACTGCAAACACTGTCCCCTCTTCCTGGAAAGCCCCTCCTCTGGCTAGCTCCAACTAGCCTAACTAGTTTTCATGATGTTTCTGATCAGCGATTCCCAGAAACTTCTGCTGACCCCAACCCCTGTTTCAAGTTAGACAAGCTTCCCCTGGCTCCATTCATGCCCACGTTTCCCTCTATCAGAGTCCTTATTACACTGTATTTGCTTGTACGTCTTTTTATTAAATTCTGCTCTTCTTGAGAACAAGACTGCATTTCCAGCCTGAAGCACAGAGCCTGGCATAAAGGTAATGTTCAATAAGGTGTGATTGCCTGAAACACCAGTGAGTATATTTAGGGAGCCATGTGTGCTGGTAAGGATGAAGATGAAATGTACAGTCCTTTTCCTCTTGTAGCTAAGTGAGCCACTGGGTACAATACCCATGACCTTGCCCACAACACTCCAACTGGCACTTTCAGCTGCTTCATGGGAAACAGAATTCAGCACTGCATAGAAAATACTGGATTTTAAATCCGGAAGCCTACCTGCAAAGTCCCTCTTTCTTGTGATCTTGGTCGAAATGCTTAACCTTGTTTGCCTTGCCTATGAACAATTTTTTAAAAATAGTTTGCTATAGAAAATAAATACAATTATGCCTACAACATTAAAAAGTATCTTTGATGTTTTTTTCCTACATGGCATTGTCATGGCTGCTATTGAAAAGATGACAATTATCCCAATCTCTAAGCCAAAGTTAGTCCTTGTTCCTGAATACCATCAAGTCATTGTCTGTTACGAGGTAACACTAGACATATTTTGTGCTTTTCCGGCGTTTGAGTCTCGCATCTCAAGTGGAGGCCTGGGTCTTTTGGATACGTCTTGTACCTCTCATGACTTTTTATAGCATTCACTACAGCCTGACTATGGCCCAGAGCTGTCCTTAGAGGCCATGCTGTGGGACCAGGGCCACAAGCAAAACTGTAATGAGCTCTTCCTGGCGTGGCCAGAAAAAACAACTCTTGGATAAGGTCAGCGAATCTGTCCTTACACAGATCTCTATGTTTTCACAGGTCAGCCTCTAGTGAGGTAGGTAATAAAAAGGAAAATCTGAAATTAACTGCAAGAACAAGGGTTGCATTATTCATCTGTAAGGATTACATATTGGGTTTTAAGGATACATATATTAAACATTGGTAAGCTTCTTCCTGTCTATAATTATTAACACGTTGCTGAGGGACTCATGGTAATTATCATCTGGGAATCCCACTCAGATGCTGCGCAACTCTAAAAAGGGGGACTAATTCCTAAGGTAAGGCAGTGTTAAGCAGGAATGTCAAAGTATGCAGCATATAAAATAATAAGGTAACCATGAGCAATAAAGCCATAAATACATCTAAGAGGTTTGAATGACCCAGCCCAGGAGGGAGGAACGATGGCCTTGTTAAGATTTGCACATTTCTAAACTTTATTCTGTTACGAATGGAGCAATCTGTGTTAGCGTCCCCTAGATAACCAACATATGGAAGCCAGAATGTAACTGAGACAGAAGTCAGCAAGCCTTTGTTCATTGCACAAATATTGAGGAAGCACTCACTGAGTGCCTGGCACAGCCGCAGGTCTATTAAGATAAGTTCTTGGCCCCAAGGGGGAGGTAGACGTGTAAACCAGTGAAGTGATAAGGGCAGTGTTCCATGTGTGCACAGAGTACCAGGACAGCCCCAAGAAAGGAGTGGCTAATTCTTCCTGGGAATATTGAAAAGATTATCTTTGAGGACGTGGCTTTTAAACTAAGTCTTGAGAAGCTCCTTTGGCTGAGAAGTGAGGAAAGGGCGTTTCAGATGAAAGAGAAAAGCTGTTGAACCCCCGCTCACCAGGAGCCAGAATGGGGCCCTCCAAAGCAAGCTGGCCAGGAGCCTTAAAGCCAGGCTGAACAGAAGTCAAGAGAGCCAGAGAGGAGTGCCAGTCAAGCCCTTTCGAGAGCTGGGAGGTCAACTAGACAAATCCAGGTCAGATGGCAACAGAGTCAAAGGATCGGAAGCAGGTAGAGCAGGAACAAAGAGGTGGCCTGGAGGAGACGGAGGCTCCTGTTTATTGGGGGCAGCCACTTGGTGGGTGGGTCTGGTTTAAAAGCGCAGGGCCAGAATAGACAAGTTTCTAGGCACAGAGCTGGGTGTTTGGGGAACCGTGAGCATTCAGCAGAACAGGAGCAAGCGTTCTTCAGGAAGCAGGGAGGCAGGAGGAGAGCCCAAAAATTGGGGCGGGAGCCCATCGTGGAAGGTCTTTGCTGTTAGCTGAGGAAGTGGGGAATGATTATGGTACCTTAAGCTGGGGAGTGATGCAGAGTTACATTGAGAAAGATCACTCTGAAAGACAAACCACAGTAGTCTTTCCCAGAGGCTAGTAAACACCTGCCTGTAACAGAATACCCTGGATGTTTATTTTAAATGAATAAGCATCATTTGAGCTCCCCTCTAGGCCTACTGAATTTGAATTCAATGGGAATACCCAGAAATCTGGTTTTTTTTTTGGGGGGGGGGCGTTTGTTTTTGGTTTTGGTTTTGTTTTGAGATGGAGTCTCACTCTGTGGCCAGGCTGGAGTGCAATGGCACAGTCTCAGCTCACTGCAACCTCTGCCTCCCGGGTTCAAGTGATTCTCCTGCCTCAGCCTCCCGAGTAGCTGGGATTACAGGCGTACTTCACCACATCCAGCTAATTTTTTTTTTTTTTTTTTTTTGTATTTTTAGTAGAGACGGAGTTTCACAGTGTTTGCCAGGATGGTCTCGATCTCCTGACCTTGTGTGCCGCCCGCCTCAGCCTCCCAAAGTGCTGGGATTACAGCATGAGCCACTGCGCCAGGGCTTATGTCACTCATTCTTCACTACCAGTGGTGGCTCCGAGGGATGACTGGAAGGGCTTCAGCTCCTCTTCCATAACCTCTGTGACAGTCTGTGGGGTGTTTGAGGGATTGAGGCTGATTTAAAGAGAAGATATGCCCACCGGAGGCAGTAACACGGCAGCTTTGTTGAGCAGCTCTTAAACAGGCTTGCATGAGAGGGGGAAGTCCCTTATAACATGAGACTGTCCAGAGGTTTATGGAGGAGGGCAGGAACTCCCAGGAGAGAGGGCCATCCGATGGGGTGCTTACTTGTCTAGGTGATGTCACTCAGCTGCAGGCGGCAGGGAATCTCTGGGTCAGAGAGCTCCAAAGGGCTTTAGCACCTTGGGGTCTACAACCACTAGGCTCTACCTTATCAATTGCCAGCACATACTAGGTGAGGTTTCACAGGGTAGACAAAGCAGGCAGGCCCTGAATGACAAAAACAAGCAAGCAAACAACAAAAATCTGCTTATTTGGGCTATTTATTAAATAATTGGACATGTAAAAACTTGAGTTTGGCCCCAGTGAGCTTTTGTGCCAACAGGTCTCAGCCTGCAGGAAAGAAATACGCCATCCAGGGACAGCTACATAGAGGCCATCACTGGCCCATTGGTGGAACACTGTTCTGGCCTGAACCACCTCAGCTCCATTCCTCCTCCTGTCCCTGCTCTACTCTGTAGGGCAAGAAGCCTCCCTCAGGGCTGCTCCCAACCACAGCAGAGTTTGGCCAATGGGAAGCACTGGCATAAGATTGAAAGGCAGGAGAAAGGGAGAATCTGGAGTATTTTTCACTCTCTTCTCTGCCTTGAGCTGCATTTATAGCAGTGGCCCGCTTTGTATTTGAGATGCCTCCTGACCCTGGGCTCTGCAAACTCGCTTCCTCCCTTCGATTGTCCCTCCAGGCTAAGCATCTTAGTGACATCCAGATATGGCTCATCTCCCAGCTGTCTCCTTGCCCTTGGGTTGGTTTCTGAGTTCCAACCATCATCTGTGTAACCAGTTCCCTCTATTAAATTCCCTTTCTGATTAGCCAGTTGGATCCTGACTGACACCAACTTTTTGTTTGCCCCAGGCCTCCAAATCATCATAATAATACAGTCTTTAACACAGACAATTGATGTTTTTACAATCTTGTGTAAAATGTGCATAAAGACATCTGCAAAAAGAAAAACAGTTTACCTATCTAAAGAATATAATCTAAGAAATGTGATATTTTCAGCCTCAAGATAAGGGCCTCAGCCTGCCTACCCTTCCCTCCATCCCTAAGTCCTTCTGTGTTGAGATCCTGAGGTCTCCCTTTCAAAGCAGTGTTCTTCACTTTGTAGGGCAGTTCATGATCACACATCAGCGCTGCAGGGAGATGGCTGAGGCCATCTCCAATCTAGCGAGGGTAAAGTCAGGATCCGAGTGGGAGTCTAGCTCTTCCAGACTATAGTATAGTTATGAATTTGACTCTCCCCAGAGAATTCCCTGACTCCTAAAGCTGGCCAGCCTTAGCCAACCAAGATCCACTTTTATATTTTCTTCATCAGACAAAGAAAAATAGTAAAGTCACCTGTGGTCCCATTGTCCAGAGATACCTACTATTAACACTTTGGCATATCTCCATATCAGTTTTTCCCTGTAAGAACATAATGGTTCTTATAGGATTTTACTGTACATATTGCTTTAGAATCTTTTTTTTTTCACTTTGTATGTTGTGAACGTTTCCCCAAATCTATTAAAAAATCTTCTGCATCATTATTTTTATTTTTACTTAATTATTTTATTTTTTGAGATGGAGTCTTGCTCTGTCGCCCAGGCTGGAGTGTAGTGGCGCCATCTTGGCTCACTGTAACGTCCGCCTCCCAGATTCAAGTGATCCTCCTGCCTCAGCCTCCCAAGTAGGTGGGATTACAAGCATGTACTACCATGCCTAGCTAATTTTTGTATTTTTAGTAGAGACGGTGTTTCATCGTGTTGGCTAGGCTGGTCTCAAACTGCTGACCTCAAGTGATCCACCTGCCTCAGCCTCCCAAAGTGTTAGGATTACAGGCGTGAGCCAGTCCGCCCGGCCTGCATCATTATTTTTAAAGATGCATCGTGTTCTAGAAGATGTAGATGTCTCACCATTTTATTAGTTTCCAACATCTTCCTGAAAAAAAAAACAACAAACAAACAATGTTCTTTTTTTTTTTTTTTTTTGAAAACAGAGTCTCTTGTTGTCACCCAGGTTGGAGTACAGTGGTGCAATCTTAGCTCACTGCAACCTCTGCCTCCCAGGTTCAAGCAATTCTCCTATTTCAGCCTCCCAAGTAGCTGGGACTACAGGCGCACACCACCACCCCTGGCTAATTTTTGTATTTTTGGTAGAGACGGGATTTCACCATGTTGGTCAAGCTGGTCTCAAACTCCTGACCTCAAATGATCCACCTGCCTCACCCTCCCAAAGTGCTGGGATTACAGGTGTGAGCCACTGCACCCAGCCCCAGTGTTCTGATGAACATACGCATTGTGCTAAATGTTTCCGTATAAATTGCTAGAGTGAAATTTCTTCAACAAACACTGTGCACATTTTAATACCCATGGCAATTTTGCCAAATAGAGAGATATCTTGGTTTTTGTTTTGTTTTGCTTTTTAAGATTTTTATTTTTTCAGTGAACAAACACCAATGTCAGAAAGTATTTTTGACAAGTATCTAAATTATAATTTCTGGAAGGCAAGGATTTAGGTATGTTTATTTTTTATTTTTTTATTTTTTGAGATGGAGTCTCACTTTGTCACCCAGGCTGGAATGCGGTAGCAGTGGATCTCAGCCCAGTGCAACTTCTGCCTCAGCCTCCTAAGTAGCTCGGATTACAGGCATGCACCACTGTACCTGGCTAATTTTTGTGTTATTAGTAGAGACGGGGTTTTCTCATGTTGGCCAGGCTGGTCTCAAACTCCTGACCTCGAGCGATCCGCCCACCTCAGCCTCCAAAAGTGCTGGGATTACAGGCATGACCCACTTCGCCTGGTCTGGTATGTTTATCTTGCTATCTGGCATGTTTCTACCCACAACAGTGCAATAAATGCTAAATTTGGAAGAAAAAAAAAACAGATTCACAAGAGCATGTTCAACTTCTGTGAATGATTTTTGTAAAATAAGGGCAGACTATCCTCTATAATGCTGAGTCCAGTGGTTTTCAACCCTGACTGCATATTAGAATCACCTAGTGAGCTTTTCAAGATTATAATAAGGGTCGGGAGTGGTGGCTCACGCTTGTAATCCCAGTACTTTGGGAGGCCAAGGCAGGTGAATCACGTGAGGTCAGGAGTTGGAGACCAGCCTGGCCAACATGGTGAAACCCATCTCTACTAAAAATACAACAGCCAGGTGTGGTGGCGTGTGCCTATAATCCCAGCTACTCGGGAGGCCAAGACAGGAGAATTACTTGAACCTGGGAGGTGGAGGTTGCAGTGAACAGATCATGCCACAGCCCTCCAGGATGGACAAGAGAGTGAGACTCCATCTCAAAAAGAATAAAAAAAAAAAAAGATTATAATGAGGCTGTCAGGTGGGAAGGGCTCCCTGGTACAACTCCTACCAACCTGTGCACTGGGAGAACAGGGTGGAGCCTTGGGAAGTTCATGCCATTTGCAGGAGGGAAGAACCAGGCGTCTTCTGTTCTCGGGTTCCTTTTTGCCTAATAAATTCCATTTTTCTCATCCATCAAAGTGTCTGTAAGCCTATTTCATGGCCGTGTTACAAGGACCCATCTCTTAGCTGAACTAAGGAAAAGTCCTACAACAATAGGAACCTGGACCCCATCCTAGACCAATTACATCAGAATCTTTGAAGGAAGGGATGGTCCTAGCATCCATGTATTTCCAAAACTCCTCCAAGAATTCTAATGTACAACTGGGGTTAGGAACTGATAATCAAAAATGGCAGAGAAAGGAAAAGGAGTTTCGTTACTTTTCCCTAATCAGCATGGGAATACAACACAGTAGAAATGAGAGAAGTCAGCAAATTGGAGACTATAAAGATTCAAGGCTGGATTTCATGGCATTAATCTGAGAGAGCCAGTTTAACATCTTTTAAAAGAATGTGTGTTTTCTTCTGCTCCCAAAGTGCCAAGCTTTCAAGAAATGCATATCTTTTCATTATCCCTGTTTGGAAACCAGGACAACAGATGGCAGGATAATGGATTGTGTCTGCTCAAGTTAGAGTTGCTTTAATTTGTGAGATATCAAATTCATATTGACTGTGGGGACAGGCTGACATGATTTATTTCAAATGGAAATGGAGCCTTCATGGGCTCTGTCTTTTTGCCCATTACCATAAGACAAAGTCTCACCTATGACCAGGACATATTGGATTGCCATTGATAGAAACTCTTTGCAGGGGCTGCAAGAGATGGCTCTGGTTCTCAGTGACTAAGTGTTGGAGAATCTCCAGATGCCCAACCAGGAAGCCTGAACTTCACAGCAATGAGGGCTCCCACCCAGCACCCCGCTCCTCCAGATCAGTCAGCAAAGTACAAGGGAAGCCTTGTTTATGTTTATTTTTCTTTGCAGTTAACACTTTATATATTCCCACATGTGCTCTCAAAAATGCAGCATGACATTTTGCAAAGAAAACACAATAGGTGCAACCCATTCGTTCCTGAAAGAAATTATCTTCAGGGACAAGAAACAGGCCCTGCTTGCGCCTCTTGGCAATCTCTCTTCAGCATAGCAGTGTGAAACCCTGCTTGCTGCCGGAAGTGCTCCTACCTCCTGGAGGGTGGCTTAGAGAAAATCCCCAACCTCAGTGGGAAAGATAGGGCAAAAGGAGAAGGAGCCGAGGGAAGAAGAGGAAAGGCTAAAAGACAAGCAGTGATTGTCCCCTACCTGGAAAGAGGTAAAGAGCAGAGCCAAGCCTCAATGCCCAGGCATCTGCTATCTCACTCTGACCTAGCAATGCTTAATGACCTTTGGAGAAGTGTCAATGATGTGAAATGGGCCTGATACGGTTTGGCTGTCCCCACCCAAATCTCATCTTGAGTTGTAGTTTCCATAATCCCCACGTGTCATGGGAGAGACCCAGTGGGAGGTAATTTAATCACGGGGCAGTTACCTTCATGCTGTTCTCCTAATAGTGAGTGAGTTCTCACAAGGTCTGATGATTTTATAAGCGGTTTTTTACAAGTGCTCTTTCGCTCGGCACTTCTCCTTGCTGCCACCATGTGAAGAAAGACGGGTTTGCCTCCCCTTGCACTATGATTGTAAGTTTCCTGAGGCCTCCCTAGCCCTGTGGAACTATGAGTCAATTAAACCTCTTTCCTTTATAAATTACTCAGTCTCAGGTGTGTCTTTATTGGCAGCATGAGGATGAACTAATACAGGGCCTTAGCAATCTTCTGGTTCAGAACTCCCAATTTACAGATGAGAAAATGAGGCCAGAGGATAACTGACTTGCCTAAGACAGTGAAATAAATCCGGAGCAGTGTTCAGAATTCAGGTCTTCTGATTCTCAGATCCTTTCACTTTGTATCCCCAATAGTTTTCAACCTTGGCTTCACATTATAAATTCCTAGAGAGCTTTCATAAAAACAAAACGAACAAACAAAAATACTCAGCCCCAATATTGGTGGTCTGGGGTATTTTATAGCTCCCCAGGTGATAGTCACTGAGAACCCCTGTACGCTGGCCTCGCCTGACTCAGTGGTCTGTTCCATTTCGCTCCGTAATGAGCCAAGCCTTTGCTAAGGACTGGAGCTGTGAAAATGAATCAGCTTGCTTCTGAAGCTGCTCAGCATGTGGCAGAGGAGCATACTGTGAAGAGCCCATTTCGGCAGCGGAGTGATGAGTAACAATATCAACATAAATAAGTAATAGCAGTGATTAAGTCTGTATGGGAAGGTTGAGGGAGGTGGCATCTGAGTCCACATTTAAAGGATGAATAGAAGTTTGTTGCGAGGACGCAATGCAGAAGCGTTTTCCAGAGACAGGCAAAAGCATGGACAAAGGCCTGAAGGCATGAACAACGCAGCGCGTTTGTAGTTTGGTTTATCTAAAGCAGGGTGCAAGGTAGGAGCAGTGGAAGCAGAGCTATGGAGGTAGATAAGGGCTGGGTCACAGAGGACCTTATGGTAGAAGCCATTCTAGGGGTTGGGGATTATCCTGAAATGATGGTAACCACTGAGATATGCTATGCAGAAAAATGATAAAGTAAAACTTGTAATGGAAAAGAACCCTAATGGTGGTGTAGAAATAAACTGGAAGGGGAAGAAGCCAGAAACAGGAGGAGCAGTTGAGAGGGGAGGTGAAGAGATGATGAGGGTGTGAATGAGCTGGCAATGTGGACTGACAGCAGAGGACAAACGAGCTTTGTCCCTGAGCCATTGCATTTATTTATTTGTTTGTTTGTTTGTTTGTTTGTTTGTTTTAACTTTTTGAGATGGAGTGTCATTCTATCACCCAGGTTGGAGTACAGTGGCGTGATCTCGGCTCACTGCAACCTCCGCCTCCCAGGTTCAAGTGATTCTCCTGTCTCAGCCTCCTGAGTAACTAAGATTACAGGCATGCACCCCCATGCCCGGCTAATTTTTGTATTTTTAGTAGAGATGGGGTTTCACCATGTTGGCCAGGCTGGTCTCAAACTCCTGACCTCAGGTGATCTGCCTGCCTCGACCTCCCAAAGTACTGGGATTACAGGCATGAGCCACTGTGCCCAGCCAGCCATTGCATTTAGAGAGTAGAATTGATAGGAGAGAGATGGTGGATTAGCCAACGGGTAAAAGGTCTAACTCCAACCTAACTTCTCCCTATTCTCCTTCATATACTCGGGACTGAACAACTCACTCTCCACTTCCTTCAAAAATCTAGTTGTTGTTGCTTTTCTTTTTTTCTAGAGACAAGGTTTCATTCTATCACCCACGCTGGCGTGCAATGGCATAATCATGGCTTACTGCAACCTCAAACTCCTGGGCTCAAGCGATCCTCCCACCTCAGCCTCCTGAGTAGCTAGAACTACAGGTGTGTGCCACCATACCCAGCTAATTTTTTTATTTTTTTGTAGAGATAGGGTCTTGCTACGTTATCCAGGCTCAACTCAGCCTCCCAAAGTGCTGGGATTACAGGCACAAGCCACTGCACCAGGCAAAAATCTAGTTTATAATGAAGGAAGGAGTAAAGTTCAGCAAGTCCGTGCTCCATGTCCTGAAGAGTAAGCGGCATGTTGCCTCCTGAGAATAGTATCCTTTCTCATCTGCATGGTAAATTACCATTCCTCCAAAACTCTGCTCAAAGTTGGCTGCTCTGAGAAGATGTCCTTGGCCCCTAGAGCCATGGGAAGGGTGCCCACAGCACCTCTATATTCCTGTATGTGTTCAGAGAATTGTCCCATGTCATCAGTAGTTATGACTTTACACATGCACCCTGTCCCCCAACCCACTGCTGACACATAAACTCTTTTGAGACAGGGGCACGGTTTTTTGTTTGTTTGTTTGTTTGTTTTTTATTGTCTCCTGTCCTAACACAATGCATAGAAAAAATAACTGATAAAACCTCATCGAATGAATGAATGCCAAAGGCTGAATTCATGAATTATAGGGAAGTGTTCTAGAATAGTAATGATGATGCTTATAGGACACTGCAATCCCTCCCCCATAAGTGGGCACCTCTGATTTAACTGTCCAGCATCATTTGGAGCACAGGGCGGAGGATTATACTGAGGAACCACATCCATGTCATTTGAATTGTCTGCAAGACCATTTGAGTGACTTTCCAGGAGCATCACAAGGCTGCGAACTGCATCTAAAGGGCTGCTTCTGGGGCATTCTTTCCAAGGAGCCTTTTAGCAGGGCAGGGAGTGAAAGGTGAGGACAAGTCTGTCATGCCTGGAAAAAGTGAGACTTGTCTTTGTCATCTGGGCAATTCTCCCTCAGACTAGCTCCTCTTCCTGACCTCCTCAGGTAACTGATGTCTTCCGGAAGCACTTCTTCCTCCAGGAATCTTGAATCTTAGCTGAGTGCTATGAAGATTGCTCTGATTAATTGATACTCTTAAGGTATGCACTAGTGGTTGCGATCCTGATCCTCCCAGGAGATTACCTTTTTAAAGCGCTGGAAGATCAACAAGAATTTCAGATGCGGTGGAAATTCGAAGGGAAAAAGTTGCGGCCTCCACAGCGCCAGCTCCCCTGCCATGAGGGAGACATATTTGAGAGTCCTTCAGCTCCCTAGGGGCTGTACATCCAGGCAAGAAAGTCCAGATCTTGCATCTGAGCTGGCAACTGAAGGAAGAGGCCTTGAATCAGCACAGCAGTCAGAATTCTGCTTGAGAGCAGCTTTGCTGAAACTAAAAGGAATAACTTTATCTGGAACAGTCTCTCTGCACATTCTCTTTCCCCTGTGGCAGTTGCGATGTTAGATTAAGTCTATGTATATGTGGGGCAGAAGCGAAGTGCAGGAGGGGGTGGAGAGAATGATGGGAAAGAAAAGACTCCCACTAAACACACATGTATGTCAGCTTTACCAGGTGCTCTGCTGAAACCAGCAGGATGAACACCTTCCAAACAGGCTGTGTTCCTCCCGAGGAAACTGAGGAGTGTAACCTCACAGTGAAATTCCTCCCAAGGCTTTGGCTCTGCAGGAAGCTCCTGGCTGTTTTTCAGGAGATGCATTTGCTGCAGGAGGAGGTATGGAAGTTGGGCAAGGCAGGACTAGTAGGGCTGGCCCAGACTGTCTCTCTCAGACAAGTCTAGACCCAGGACTGTCATGCTACCTGGAAATGAGGTCTGGTAGGAATGTCCAGGCAGAAAAGCTACTCTTCTTGGGAAACTTGTCGGCTTTAAATCACCTAGAGAAATTCTGGGGTGGAGACTCAGCTTGGCACCCTTAAGGTAGTTGCAAATAAGGGGTGAAAGAAACGTTGAGGGCAAGCTTAAAAGAAGTTAGTCAAAATGAAAAACACACCATCTGCATCTAGAGTTTCTGTAGCACCTATTGATCAGATGGATCAATGTGTTATTTCAGGGTAATCCTTGGAAGCCTTTGCAGGCTCGCTCTCTATCAGGTTGCTTGACTTGATTCTATTATTATTATTTTATTTATTTATTATTTATTTATTTATTTATTTATTATTTTGAGATGGAGTCTCGCGCTGTCACCCAGGCTGGAGTGCAGTGGCGTGATCTCGGCTCATTGCAACCTCTGCCTCTCAGGCTCAAGTGATTCTCCTGCCTCAGCCTCCCGACTAGCTGAGATTACAGGCATGCGCCACCACGTCTGGCTAATTTTGTATTTTCAGTAGAGATGAAGTTTCTCCATGTTGGTCAGGCTGGTCTCAAACTCCCGATCTCAGGTGATCCGCCCACCTCGGCCCTCCAAAGTGCTGGGATTACAAGTGTGAGCCACTGCACCCGGCCTGATTCTATGTTTTAAGGCTAGATTCTTACTGCGCTAGACCTTAGGTCTGACTGCCAGCATTACTAGACTGGGGCCTCACTACTGACCATTTGAGTTTTCAGGAAAAACAACTCTGTATCTCCAGATTATATTTTTTCTACTCTGATTTCAGAAGCCTCTGTCTCTCTAGATTTAGCTGTAGAACTTTCCTACCTCAACATGAAGTTCTTCCAGACTCTAACCCCAGAACCTTCGGTGTCATCTAAAGCCTCCAAAAGAGACCATCCCCAAAGTACGGTTCTGGGTGGAACCATTTTTCCAAATGGCCTTGAAGTTTTCCCTAAGCGTCTCCTTCTGGACTGATTTGGCAAACATTATCTAAGTATCCATTATGTGCCAACCACTTTGTAGACATTGGGAATACGAAGACAGTAAGACTAGAGAGAGGAAACAGCAAGCCCGAAGGTTCTTTTCTCTGCTAGGAGGACTGACCATAAAGTCTGACAGCTCTTAGAGACAGCTTTAACTGAATGGTCTTAGACGGTTTTACATCCTCAGATTTTTCTAGGGCTCACTTGCTACCGTCACGGCAATTAGTCTTCTGAGTGTTGCCCCAATGACAACTAAGCCAAGCTCTACTGCAATTTTTCTCCTGGCACAAATGCATATCTTTGATCCTGGGGGAAAGGTGTGAAAGACGAGGAACAGGTGGTGGGGAAGGCCAAGCCACCCCACACATTCTGCCTGTAATTTGGCGGTGCCGCCATCTGTTGTTTTTTTCATATGTCCAAAGCCTGCAACTGCAGTCTTCAGGTCCTTCCCTTTCCCTGCAGAAATGGGTCAGGAATATACAACTATGCTAAAACCAGTCTGAGAGTCTTGACCCACTTTTGAGAGTTTCCAGACCAACGCAGCTGAAGCTGTCCTGCAGCTATGCCCTTAAGAGAATGATGCAGGCAGCTGAGTTCGTCTTTCTCTGAGCTGCCGTGAGGAAGGTGTGGTCTTTGTTTCTGAACATTTTTCTTGTATTGCCAGAGTCTGAAGACTTGGAGGAGTTATTGCAAAACAGCTCACCTTCTTTCTTCCCCAGGGAACACAGGATGAAGGAAACATCAAAGTCTTAAAGAGCCATTACATTCAGAGCAAGAGTAATAAACAGGCATTTTTATTCCCTTCCTTTACAGTTGGTACCAGTCTTCAGTTCTCAGCCCGCAGGCCCCTGACATGGGGCACTATTCTGTACAGTTCCAGAAACCAACAACAGCCATTCAGCAGGAGTGTTGAAACTGCAGATTGTTCTCCACTGTTCTTGGTCGTGGCTGTGTTTGGAATAGTCAAGAGTTAGACCACCAAATACTAATCCTCAGAACTTGGTCTTGGACCTGGTTATAAATCTCATTCCTGCAACTCTGAACAGTGTGATCTTGGGAGAGTTACTTAATTTTTCTGAGTCTCAGTTTTTCTTATCTATAAAATGAAGTTAATAATAGTATGAACTTCATAGAATGTATGTGACGATTAAATTACAGAGCACATGTAATGTGCGTAGCACAATGCGTGGTACATAACTAGGGCTCAACAAATGGCCCAACAATGTGTTGTTGGTCTGGGGTGGGAGAGAGTAATCTCCCTTTGACTCTCATTATCTTTTGACTGGGAAGATTGGGAAGGCAACAGTGTTGCCTGTTTGCTGTACTTAGCTCTACTTCATTCTTTTTTTTTTTTTTTTTTGAGACAGAGTCTCACTCTGTCACCCAGGCTGGAGTGCAATGGCACAATCTCGGCTCACTGCAACATCCAACTCCCAGATTCAAGCAATTCTCCTTATTTAGCATCCCAAGTTGCTGGGATTACAGGCATATACCACCATGGCCAGCTAAGTTTTCGTATTTTTAATAGACACAGGGTTTCACCATGTTGGCCAAGCTGATCTCGAACTCCTGATCTCGGCCTCCCAAATTGCTGGGATTACAGGTGTGAGCCACTGTGCCTGGCCATCTACTAGATTCTTGCTTGGTTGTTTGCTTCCTGCTCTCACCAAATTGTAAAGCTCATTGAGGACATGAACTAAGATCCTGTGGCCAGCAGGGTCTTTCTACATAGTAGATAGTCAATAAATATTTGTAGATGGAGGCATGGATACTTTTTCAACTGACTAGTTGAATATGACTTCTGATACCTATGAATATCAGTACCCAGGAAATACATAATCCGAGGCTAGGGAGATATGAGCTTAATATTTACTAACATTTGCCCTTACCTGCCACCTGTTTCTCTTGGGACATTAAATCCAAAGGCTTTAGATCCTGCTGCTTTGCATGGCTGGGTTAGATTGCATATGAGAATTTTGCAAAGCAAAAAAGATACATCACACCAATTTGCCTCTCAATGTATGCTCCTCTCAAAAGGCTTTCAAGCCAAAAATCCCTCAGCAGTAATTATGTGCAAGGCAAAGAAATTAAGAACTCTGGGAAGACATTAAATGAGTCTCTGGAATGTTGTAAAAGACATATATGCAAAGCTCTATCCTCCCCCTGGATTTCTTTCTGGCTCCTTGCCACAGGATCTAAGGAGAACAAGTTCTCATATAGGAATTTCCCCTTGCATATTGGGAGAAGATACATTAAAATCTGGTTATGAATCACAGCTGGGTGCTTTCAATTCAGTTATGTCCCCATGCACAATGGTGTGTACAAGGCATCGCTCCTGAAGACAACAAAAACCAATAAAATAGAGTTTCTAAGGCACAGAGTCCCTCAGTAATAAAAATCTGCAAGGGCCAAACAACCTAGGAGTTATCTCTATTCCCTGCCATCAGCAATCCAGAGAACGTCTTCTGGGCTCCCCCCTCCTGATCTCTTAGGAATCATTGTGAATGTGAGAGCTTGGGGAAGGCAGGTGGTTGATGAATATGAGTGGGTTATTATAGTCCAGGGTGGATATATTCAAAAGACGAGTCTGTTTGAGAAGGAAGCAAAGGCCCAGCCTGGCTTATAATGACCCTGAGGGAATCAGAATCCCAGATAATCCAGAGTGGACTTTGTTTGTGGGGGTTTTTTTTTGTTCGTTTGTTTGCTTGCTTGTTTTGCTTGTGTGTTTTTTTTTTTTATTTTTATTTTTTTGAGTTGGAGTCTGGCTCTGTCACCCTGGCTGGAGTACAGTGTCACAATCTCGGCTCACTGTAACCTCTGCCTCTGGGATTCAAGTGATTCTCCTACCTCAGCCTCCTGAGTAGCTGGGACTACAGGCACCCGCCCAAAAATTAGCACCAGCTAATTTTTGTATTTTTAGTAGAGACAGGGTTTCACCATGTTGGCCATGCTGGTCTCAAACTCCTAACCTTAAGTGATCTGACCGCCCTCGGCCTCCCAAAGTGCTGGGATCACAGGCATGAGCCACCATGCCCAGCCTTTTGTGGGGTTTTGTTTGTTTGTCTTGTTTTGTTTTTGAGACAGGGTCTTGCTTTGTCACCCAGGGTGGAGTGCAGTGGCATCATCATAGCTCACTGCAGCCTTAATATCCCAAGCTCAAGAGATTCTCCAGCCTCAGCCTCCCAAGTAGCTGGGACTACAGGTGTGTACCAACAGGCCTGGCTGATTTTCTTTTTCTTTTTCTTTTTTTTTTTTTTTTAATGTAGAGACAAGGTCTCGCTATGTTTTCCAGGCTGATCTTGAACTCCTGAGCTCAAACAATTCTCCCATCTTGGCCTCCCAAACTACTGGGATTACACACACCAGCCAGCACACCGGCCTGTGTTTGTTTTAATAGAGTAATATGACTAGGAAACGTTTCTCAGTGCCATCTGTAGATTTGCTGCTTGAAGGAAAAAGACTGATATAATGATGAGACTTCCTCTTTTTTTTTTTTTTTTGAGAAGAAATCTTGCTTTGTTGCCCAGGCTGGAGTGCAGTGGCACCATCTCAGCTCACTGCAAACTCCACCTCCCAGGTGCAAGGGATTCTTCTGCCTCAGCCTCCCAAGTAGCTGTGATTACAGGCGCCTGCCACCACATCCGGCTAATTTTTTGTATTTTTACTAGAGACGGGGTTTCACCATGTTGGCTAGGCTGGTCTCAGACTCCTGACTTTGTGATCTACCCGCCTCAAAGTGCTGGGATTACAGGTATGAGCCACTGTGCCCAGTGAGACTTCCTCTTTCATCAGGGAGAGTGTCCGCCTTCAGGAAGGCCCCAAAGGCTATAACAAGGCTTCGCCAGCCTGGTGAGCATGGCTAGGTGGTGCCCTTCCCATCTTCGAAAGTTATTTCCTCTGGAAAGCCCTGCCCAGCTGACTCTATTCAGCTTGTTCGCCAGATCACCCCAGGAAGCTGTTAATCCTCACCCACTAGAACACGAGGCACCCACATGGCTGAGGGTTTCCCTCCAAAGATTTCACCATAATCCCACAAGTAGGCTTGTGTCTAACAGGTGTTCTCAGTGGGGAAGGCGGAGATTGGAAAGAGCGGCCATGGCACACATCTCTGTAATAATAACGGATCCCCTTTCCCAGGTCCTCACCTCCTCATACCCCCTCCCAGGGAGGCCTTCTCATATATGTTAACTGAAGTGGCCCTTTCCCCTCTCCAGGACTCCCTATCTCCTAACCTGACTTTACTTTTTCCCGTAGGAATTTTCGCCTTTGACACAATTTATTTTTATTTATGTGCTTTCTTTCTTCTTTCACAAGACTGTAAGCTTTAAGAAGGCAGGGATTTTTGTCTATCTTGTTCTCTTATTCCAGCACCTAGAACAGTGTATGGCACATAGCAAGTACTCAATAAACATTCTTGGAATCATTGCCTACTGAGAGGCAGGTACTTTGCATTGATCACAACCTCCGAGGTAGCCGTACAAGTGAATGTTGGCCTCCCAGGGAAGCTGAGAGTCCTCCCCATGCAGGGCTTGGGTGTTCTAAAAGGATATGTTTTCATGGCTGTTGTGTTAGTGAGTGGAGTCTTTCCGCCTAGTTAAAAATCTCAGAATATATGGTATGTTTTCTTCTGTTTCTTAAACTCGAACCGTTAAAAGAACCAGACTCTGCCCTCTTCCTCCTTCTTTTCTCCCCATTGGCTTTGCTTCTGTCAAGAGGTCTGCAGAAAGAAGTCAGTCTCGGCCTGAAGTTTAATCTACCTAGAAAATGGCGGGTCACCCACTTCCTTGTTCTCATTGGGAGAGGTGGCTCAAGGTGGGAAGGGCCAGATTGTCAGTCATAGTTCTTAGTTGGACAACAGAATCCCAACTGTCTAATTTAAGTAGAAAATATGTTTTTTCGGCCGGGCGCGGTGGCTCAAGCCTGTAATCCCAGCACTTTGGGAGGCCGAGGCGGGCGGATCACAAGGTCAGGAGATCGAGACCATCCTGGCTAACACGGTGGAACCCCGTCTCTACTAAAAAATACAAAAAAACTAGCCGGGCGAGGTGGCGGGCGCCTGTAGTCCCAGCTACTCGGGAGGCTGAGGCAGGAGAATGGCGTAAACCCGGGAGGCAGAGCTTGCAGTGAGCCGAGATCCGGCCACTGCACTCCAGCCTGGGTGACAGAGCGAGACTCTGTCTCAAAAAAAAAAAGAAAATATGTTTCTTTTTTTTGTGGTAGGTAGTTCACAGAATTTCTGGGAAGGGCAGAGAAACAAGCCTAGAGGCTGGGCAGCTGCAATAACGCCCCAAATCACTCCACAAAAGTGGTCCTGGGGAGTCAGTGTTCTTGCCACTCCTGGGCTCACTAGGGCTCACCGCATCAACACCGGGGCCTGGAGCACTGAATGCTACCACAGGAACCTCATCCACGCTGCCTGAGAAAGTAGATGTGGCTGATGCCACTCTCACTTCAATAGGTTCACACAGCGCCCACTCCTTATATGACTTGCCATGTTGAGCAGGTTTATGCCGACCTGCAGACCTATCTCCAAAGGCCAAGGGAGCTGAGAGGCGGAAGAGCCTGACAATTCAGTTTCTCAGAAGGAAGCATTTAATAGGGAATTTAGGAACAGCAGCCATGTCTGGGGCTGTTGCTGCGAGACAGCGATCCCTTAGGAAACGTGGGCCTTCTCCCCACATATCCGTGAGTTCCAGCAGCTGTTCTTCTCTGTCCTTACTTCTTGTATTAGTCCATATATTCACGCTGCTGTAAAGAATCCCTGAGACTGGGTAATTTAAAAAGGAAAGAGGTTTAATTGACTCACAGTTCTGCATGGCTGGGGAGGTCTCAGGAAACTTACAATCCTGGTGGAAGGCAAAGGGAAAGCAAGGCACCTCTTCTCATGGTGGCAGGAGAAAGAGGGAGCAAAGGGGGAACTGCTAAACACTCTTAAAGCATCAGATCTTGTGAGCACTCACTATCACTAGAACAACGTGGGGGAAATCCGCCCCCACGATCCAATCACTTCCCACCAGGCCTCTCCCCCGACACATGAGGATTACAATTCCAGATGAGATTTGGGTAGGGACACAGAGCCAAACCACATCACTTCTCCAGCCTCTAGTGTGTCTCTCCTCTGGGATTCCATCACCCCTGATTCCCTGACCACCTTGGCACCTCAGACCAACTGATTCCCATGGTGACGTGAGCCACCATGCCAGGCCCCAAAGAACTATATACTTTAAAATGGTTACTTGTGGCCGGGTGCGGAGGCTTACGCCTGCAATCCCAACACTTTGGGAGGCCGAGGCAGGTGGATCACTTGAGATCAGGAGTTTGAGACCAGCCTGGCCAACATGGGGAAATCCCATCTCTACTAAAAATACAAAAATTAGCCAGGCGTGGTGGCAGGTGCCTGTAATCCCAGCTACTCAGGAAGCTGAGGCAGGAGAATCACTTGAACCCGGGAGGCTGAGGTTGCAGTGGGCCAAGATCGTGCCACTACACTCCAGCCTGGGCAACAGAGCGAGACTCCACCTCAAAAAAATAATAAAATAAAATAAAATGGTTACTTGTTCCTGGAGAACTTCACGAATCTCCCTCTCTCCACAGCCGCCCCAGACAACCAAGGCCACATCTCACTGCTGTCTCCTCCAATCCCTGGCAAGCAGTTCAGTGTCTCCATTCTGTTCGCCCCCTGTGGCCCTGCTCAAATCCTTGTCAGCTACCCATGCTGTAGGCAGTCCCTTCACTCTGCCTCAATGCCTAGACTCATGTGTGCCTCACTCTTGTCCCTTGTCTTAGGCTAATGTCTGATCTGGGGTCTCTCTCTGCCTCTCATTCTCTAGTCTTTGCTCCCACACTGAAGAGACGGCCATAGAAAACCACAGAACCTACCTCCATGCACATTCTTGCTGTGAATGATTACTTCGTTCTGCCCACAATGCTGTTTGCCTCTGCTGTTGGACTGGAGACTGCTGCCCAAGACAGTTCATCTCCTCCAGCTTTCCAGAGCCCCTTCCTCACCTTTTCCTGCCCTCCTATCCTCAGCCTCCCCTCCAACTTTGTCAGGAAAGTCAAAGCCATTAGGCACACTCCAGGTTTTCCCTCTGCCCTGCTTTCCTCTTCCACACATCACTCACCTTTCAAGCAATTCCCCTTTGCTTCTTGCTCCAAGGAGCAGAGTCTGCCCAGCGTCCAGGCCACATCGTTTTCCGAGACTCCTAATGCCTCAGCTCCTGCTCGCATCCCGGCTGGCGATCCTCAAGGGCTCTCCGGTGTCTCCAGCCTCTCAATTTTTCTTCATTCTCTCCCCTTTGCCCAGAAATACACACAGATGTCCACCATAAAAATTCTTCACTGGACCTTGCTGCTTGCATATTCTATTTACTTTTCACCTTGACAGAGAAACTTCTCAGAAAAGCACCTTCACTATCTCAACCCACAGCCCCTCCTCAACCTACTATGTGGTTGCCACTCTTGGAATTCTATAAAAATGGCTTTTCCAGAGGCCTCCAGTGACTTTGTAATCGCCACACCCCAAGGCCTTTCCTTAGTTTTGGGAACCTCCTGTCCCATGTTTTCTTCTCTTAACATGTCTGCCCCTGCTCTGTCATGGCCCATCCGGCTTGTCTCTTGCCTTTCTGAGAGACCCAGCTTTGACTCTTACTTGCTCCCCATCCTTCTCTCTACAAACTTGCTCTTGGTGACCATCCCCTCTCAACACACACAGTTATTCTTAATACACACACAGTTTCCAAATCTATATCTCCAGCTTCTGTGCGACCATGGGCAAATGATCTCACTGAGACTCAATTTCATCATTATAAGTCAACCACTTGACACCACCTGAGGTATTCAATGACCACCTCAGAATTATTACATTTCACCCTGGATCATCCTTTCTTCCCCCAAACAACTCCTTGTCCTGTTGCTGTTGCTGTTGCTGTTTCTTCTCAAGGTACCTGTATTGGATAGTTAGGCTAAATTCATTTGCTGTGACAAAGAAGCCCCAAGTCTCAATGGTTTACAATAACAAAGGTTTATTTTCTTATTCTGTTACATATGCCATTTGATCAGCTCTTTTCATTCTGGAAGCCAGGCTAACAGAACAGCCCCAATCTGGGACATTGCTTATGTCAGAGGGATGAGAAACAAGGTGGTGGACCAGTGTGTGATTCTTCAAACTTCTACTCACATCCCATTGGTCAAAGCAATCTTGTGGTGAAGGCTGATTTCGTGAGGTGGGATATATTGCCTTCCTAAGGGACCCATAGAGAAGGGCAGCAGATTTTTGAAACAAATTGTGTAAACATATGTTGTTGTTTTTTGACGGAGTCTCACTCTGTCGCCCAGGCTGGAGTGCAGTGGCATGATCTTGGCTCACTGCAACCTCTGCCTCCTGAGTTCAAGCAATTCCCTTGTCTCAGCCTCCCGAGTAGCTGGCATATCAGGTATAAGCCACCATGCCCATCTAATTTTTGTATTTTTAGTAGACACAGTGTTTCGCCATGTTGGCCAGGCTGGTCTCGAACTCCTGACCTCAGGTGATGCGCCCGTCTCAGCCTCCCAAAGTGCTGGGACTACAGGAGTGAGCCACCACACTTGGCCTAAGCATGTTTTTTAAACAATGATGAAATCTTCTAGAGTTAGTCTCCCAATGACTGGGCTTCATACGCGTCTCTGACGTCTACCTCTCCCTGATTCCACATCACTCACTTGCAAGGTATTATTATTATTGCTGTTGTTGTTATTGAGACAAGGATCTCTCTATGTGACCCAGGCTGGCCTCGAACTCCTGGGCTCAACAATCCTCCCTCCTCAGCCTCCCAAGTCACTGTGACTACAGGTATGCACCACCACATGCAGGTGCCAGCTATTGTTAATTGTTTTCTCATAGTGTCTCTTGAATTCAATACTTAATACATGGTATAATTTTAATCATAGTTTTTATTTTATTTCATTTCATGTTATTTTATGTTTTGAGACAGGGTCTCATTCTCTTGCCCAGACTGGAGTGCAATGGCACAATCTCAGCTCACTGAAACCTCTGCCTCCCAAGTTCAAGCAATTCTCCTATCTCAGCCTCCCAAGTAGTTGGGATTACAAGTGCCCGCCACCACATCCAGCTAAGTTTTGTATTTTCAGTAGAGATGGTGTTTCACCATGTTGGCCAGGCTGGTCTCGAACTCCTGACTTCAAGTGATCCACCTGCCTCAGCCTCTGAAAATACTGGGATTACAGCCACTGTGCCTGGCCTATTTATTTATTTTTTTGAGACAGGGTCTCACTCTGTCATCCAGGCTGGAGTGCAGTGGCATGATTGCAGCTCACTGCAGCGTCGACCCCCGGGCTCAAGCGATCCTCCACCTCAGCCTCTGTAGTAGCTGAAACTACAGGTGCATGCCACCACACCTGGCTAATGTTTGCTTTTTCTGTAGAGACAGGGTTTTGCCATGTTGCCCATGCTTGTCTCAAACTGCCCGCCTTAGCCTCCCAAAGTATTGGGATTATAGGTGTGAGCCACTGTGACCAGCCTGATCAGTTATAATTTTTATAGCCAATTTCCCCAACTCCAGTCTCTGTCATATTAGTTACTGCTCAATATACTTGTGATTATGTTATTTTGCTACTCAAAAACTTTTTTTTTTTTTTTTTTTTTTTTTTTTTTGCTTTTTTTTTGAGACAGAGTTTCACTCTTGTTGCCCAGCCTGGAGTGCAATGGCGCCATCTCGGCTCACCGCAACCTCCACCTACCGGGTTCAAGCTATTCTCCTGCCTCAGCCTCCCGAGTAGCTGGGATTACAGGTATACAGCACCATGCCTGGCTAATTTTTGTATTTTTAGTAGAGACAGGGTTTCTCCATGTTGATCAGGCTGGTCTCGAACTCCCGACTTCAGGTGATCCGCCCGCCTCGGCCTCTCAAAGTGCTGGGATTACAGGCGTGGGCCACCGCACCCGGCCCAAAAACTTTCAATAGCTCTTCATTGCTTTGGGAGCAAAACATAAATGATCCTGGTGTTCAAAGTCTCTTCACGGTAGAGGTCCTCATCTATATATCCAGAATTATCTGTATGAACCCTCCACTGTGGTCAACTTAATCTACTTGCCACTCCCCAAACACACCTCTGCCACTCTCTCTCCCTGGGATTCTTCCCACCTTGTCCAAATGCTACCCATCTTATAAAGCCTATGTCAAATATTTGTGTGTATTTTATTGTCTCTATTGGATTGTGTGTTCCTTGAAGACAACAGAGTATCTTTCACATTTGTGTGTTCCATGGGCACCTTGCCCATGGTAGGGGAAGGGGAAAAATTAGCATTTATTGAACACCTCCCGTGTGCCAGAGATAGTGGAAATTGCTTTACATATTCTATCGCATTAAACCCTAAGAGCAACTCTATTCAGTAGGGATTATTATTCTAACTCATTGATCATAAAATTGAGGTTCAATGGTGTGATTTTTCCAAGGTCGCAAAGCTAGTTATTGGTAGAGTCAAAATTTGAACCTAAGAGCTATCTAACAATAAATACATTTGAGGAAGGAAGAAGCAAATAATTATGCTCACAAAGGATAAATCACAAAAGAAATACAAATGACTAAAAAACACATTGAAAAATTCAGCCTCACTCATCAACTTTCAAATAGTAATGTTTTTTACCAATCAAAAGTTATTAAATATACTGGCTGGGCATGGTGTCTCACGCCTGTAATAGCAGTTCAAGACCAGCTTGGCCAACATGGTGAGACCCTGTCTCGACTAAAAATACAAAAATTAGCCAGGTATGGTGGCGTACACCTGTAATCCCAGCTACTTGGGAGGCTGATGTAGGAGAATCACTTGAACTGGTAGGCAGAGGTTGCAGTGAGCTGAAATCAAGCTACTGCACTCTAGCCTAGGTGACAGAGTGAGACTCCATCTCAGAAAAAAAAAAAAAAGCTATTAATATGCAATACTATGTTGGCAAGTGTTGGGGAACAGGGACATTTTGCGCTATTGGTAGAAGCAAAAATTGGATCATCTCTGGAAGGCAATCTGACCTTTAAAAATGTGCAGAGCCTTTGACCTAATTAACTCCACTTCTAGAAATGTATCCCTGAGGAAGCAGCAAGAGATGCATAAAAGCATTTATAATTAATTTATAATTAAGGATGTTTATCATGGCATGGAAAACCAGAAACAAGCTAAATGTCCAACAATCAGTGTTTATTAAATATACTGTGCTCACACTTATCATCGAACCCAGTATAACAATAAAGAAATTATAAAAAGATACTTCATGACATGGGAATGTGCTCATAATGTATTAAGTAAAAACATAAACCAGGTGGCAAAACAGCATTGCAATATGATGCAATATATTTAGAAAATTATGAATATAAAATGACTCAACGGATATATTCTAAAATGTTTAATAGTGTTTATTTCTAGAGATGGGTTTTATTTGCATTTTGCTTATTGGTATTTTCAAACTTTCCACACTGAGTGTATATTACTTTTTAAAAATTGGGGCCGGGCACAGTGGCTCATGCCTGTAATCCCAGCACTTTGGGAGGCTGACAATAATTAGCCAGGTGTTGTGGCGGGTGCCTGTCTACTCGGGAGGCTGAAGTAGGAGAATCGCTTGAACCCGGGAGGCAGAGGTTGCAGTGAGCCAAGATCATGACACTGTACTCCAGCCTGGTGACAGAGTGAGACTCCGTCTCAAAAAAAAATAAAATAAAAATAAAAATTGGAGCCAGGGCATGGCCAGGGGGAGGGGGAAGAATGTGTTGATATTAACTATGCTTCCTAGGATCAGAACAATCAAAACACATCAGATATGAGGCCTTCAGAAGGGAGTGTCATCCACTGCCCAGCCCCTGCAACACCACACCCTTGGGCTGGGCAGGCTTCTGGAATAGTGGGAAGTGCGGGGGTGAGAGCGCCTCACCTCAATCTCCAATTCTGCTGCTTGTCAGAACAGCACCCAAGGGCCTGTTAGGAGGCATCGTGGTGGTGCCTAGCTGATGGCCAAGGCCCCAAGAGAGGCTTCAGTGTAGGAAGCCACTGAAACTTAAAGCTGAGGAAGAAACACAGATGCAGATTCCAGAGGAGGAGTTCACATATTCACCTCCTGGAATGCTATATGGTTTGTGGTCAACCTCACCGCCTGAGGAGCAGAGCAGGCTTGAGGCCAAGTGAGAACACAGCCTGGAAATGAGTCATGGGAGATGGGAAAAAAGCATAGCAACCAACAGAGACTTAAGCTGAAACCAAGTGTAGGAGTTGACAGAAATGAGGGTGGATACAGACTTGCAAGGACTGACTTTGAAAAAGAACCTGTTTTTCCAACCAGGGACCTGGATGTTTTTAAGGGCAGGTTGCCTTCTAGAGTAGATCTAATTTTTGCTTTTACCAAAAGCAGGAACTTTTTAGGTCTTATGTAGCCCCTAGCTCACATGAAACCATTGGTTGTTGTTTTTTAAAAAATAAACAAATTTTGATTATAAAGAAAATGCTCAACTGAACAATATACATATGATTCAGCCCTCATGGAAACGTTTTAATACCTGTAAAGCCCCTGACTTGATTCTTTACATCTGTCTTTCAAGGTAGACTAGCAATGGCATGATCTCCATCTGGCAGATTAAAAAACAAAAACAAAAACAAAAAAGCCTGAGAAATGAAAATCACATTTCCACAGCTTGACCATGTTGAAAGGTGATACCACAAGAGTCTACCTCACTGGTTGATTTACTGCTCAAGAGCAGTTCTCAATCCCCAATTCCTTTTTTTTTTTTTTTTTTTTTTTTTTTTTTTTGAGATGGAGTCTGGCTCTGTCGCCCAGGCTAGAGTACAGTGGCGTGATCTCAGCTTACTGCAACCTCCGCCTCATGGATTCAAGCAATTCTCCGTCTCAGCCTCCCGAGTAGCTGGGATTACAGGTGCCCACCCCCATACCTGGCTAAATTTTGTATTTTTAGTAGAGATGGGGTTTCACCATGTTGACCAGGCTGGTCTCGAACTCCTGACCTCAAGAGATTCACCTGCCTCGGCCTCCCAAGGTGCTGGGATTACAGGCATGAGTCACCATGCCCGGCCCCCAATTCTGTGAAATTCCATGTAACAATATTTTTTTCTGGGAAGCACGAAGCTGTGATTTGGTAGAAGGAGTGCGGGACTTGGAGCTGGAAGAGCTGCCAACCACCTCACTCTCCAAACTATTATTGCAAACCACGAAAGTGTGAGTTCTAGCTCCACATTTGAGGGTTGATTAACCTCTTGAGCTGTGGTCTCCTTGTATGTAAAGTGCAGTTCACTCCTTCAACAAGTATCTATTGAGCACCTACTGTATGTCAGATACTGTGCTAGGCACTAGCAACACAACTATAAGCCCTTCCTGACCCTCAGGGATTGGTAAACTAAGGCCAGGGACTGTCTTTGCACCCTACAAGTTAAAAATGTTTTTCACACTTTTAGATTTGTGAAAAAAAATCAAAAAGAATGTTTTGTAATTTGTGAAGATGTATATACTATTCCAGTGTCAGAGTCCATAAATCATCTATTATTTGAATACAGTCACATTCATTAGTCTATACATTGTCAACGGCTGCTTCTAGACTGCAGTGGCAGAGCTGAGCAGTTGTAACAGACACCATATGGCCCCCAAGGCCAAAAGTACTTACTATCTGGCTTTTTACAGAAAAAAATTTTTAAAAATTGACTGATGCTTGGACTAAAGGAAAAAAACAAGGTAATTGCAGATTCAGAAAAGTTCTATGACATTTTAAAGGTGGGGACTGGGTGCAGTGGCTTATGCCTGTAATCCCAGCACTTTGGGAGGCTGGGGTGGGCAGATCACGTAAGGCCAGGAGTTTGAGACCAGCCCGGACAACATGGTGAAACTCCCTCTCTACTAAAAATATAAAAATTAGCCCAGTGTGGTGGCACACACCTGTAGTCCCAGCTACTCAGGAGGCTGAGGCAGGTGAATCATTTGGACCCGGGAAGTAGAGGCTGCAATGAATTGAGATTGCACCACTGCACTTCAGCCTGGGCAACAGAGCCAGACTCTGTCTCAAGAGAAAAAAAAAAAAAGAAATTAAAAAGGTCAGAGGGGTGGAATTTTTCAAGGCTGTTATGAAGGTGGCAATTAAAGCACCTGGAGAGGACACTCTGTTAACTTCCACAACTGGAGTATTTTCAGGTCCTACTGGCCCCACCTGGTGCCAACCAGCTGAAAATAACAGGTGTGTCCAGAACATCACTGGTTCCTGCCCTCCGATCACACTCAAGTCCTGCGGATGCTCTGCGCTGCGCTCTTAGGCTGCCCTCTGGGGATACACCAGTGTGCGTGCCAAGAGTGCTGCTTCCACTACACCAGTGGTGTAGGTGCCAACATGGAGTTACACCTCTGCTGCCCTCACACTCACAGAGATGCTTTGCTGCACAGCGGGGTGAGGACAAAGACCCTCTCCTCCACTCAGTAGCCCTGAAGTAACTCTGGAACCTAAGCAGATAGCTGTGGCCTCTGTCTCCCTGACGCCCTGTGGAAATGGCTCCTTTAGTCCTTCCCTGCTGCCACCTGCCACTGGACTGGAAGACAAGGTCAGGGGTTGGCACTGCCTTTTTTCTATGCAAAATTCTTCCCCCATTTCCTCTCTCCCTATGTTGTCTTCCCTTTCTCTTTTTCCAATGCAAATGCCCAGTGCAAATGGATGCTCCTATGGACCAATGAAGCAGTGTCCTCTGGCTGCATAATCTGCTGTATAATTCATATGATATGGCATTATCGGCATTTCCTAATCTCCCTCCCAGTCGGCCACCCAGCCCCTTGTCTTTATCCTACCCCAACTCCCTCACCCACAGATACACAGTCAGGTATTTGTCGATTTGAATTGATGGAACTCGGGGCCCGGCAGTTCAGGCAGTAGTCCCAGTCGCCTTTGGCTCCTTCGAGTCATCAGACGGGACCCAGGCAGGTCTGTGAGTGCATCAGTCTCGGACCAGTGCCCAGGGCCCAGCATGCTGGGGGAGATCTGGGTGTCTGGGGAGGGACCACACAATGGGATCAGAACCCTGAAGGAGGCGCCTGCCCCTGATGGCCTGCAGGGCATGCTGGCCTGCCCTGAGCTGCTTCTTGTGGCCCCGACATCCTGCCACTTCTCGCCTGCCTCTCTGCATAGGCTCCGACAGGGGTATCATGCTGTGAAGAGTCCACCAGGCCCTGTGCCACCAACTAGGCCTTCTCACAACCATTACTTAAGCTTACCTGAACTTCACATGCCTCCGGGACCTTGCACCTGTGTGTCCAGGCTGGGTCAGCACCTTTCATTGTTCCCGCCTTACCCCTGCTTGAGCTTCCTACCCCTAACTTAAAAAAAAAAAAAAAAAAAAAAAATCTTCAGCTACCTTCTTTACCCCAGAAACTCTCCTCAGCTTGCATGAGAGAGGGGTTAGGCACAGAATGACCCTGCTGTTCCGATGGGTTAACTTCAGTCTTTCCCAGGCCGGATTCCTCCCCTCACTTTGAGGGGCCTGTGCCACCAAGGTCCCAGCGTGGCTCAAGGCTCAAGCCCACTTAACCACCATGGCAGCTGGTATCACCAATTGGCTCCAAGTTCTACTGGAGCAGAACAAAAGGTGGGGAGACATGTGGAAGGGGCAACTATTAACACACATTGCACCATCTCTTGGTGGGCTCAGAAACTGGGGTGGGCCCAGACTAATGGGAAAAGGCATCCAGTGACCATTAGGTGGGAAGACAGAGGGTGGCAGTGAGAGGATGACAGGCCAGTCCTGTGCCCTGCAGCAGGGTGATGTCTACATTCTTCATTCCTGTACCATTTTTCTTTTTCTTTTTTCTTTTTTTTGAGACTATCTCACTCTGTTGCCCAGGCTGGAGTACAGTGGTGCCATCTCAGCTCACTGCAACCTCCACTTCCTGGGTTCAAGTGATTCTGCTGCTCAGCCTCCTGAGTAGCTGGGATTACAGGCGCCCACCACCACACCTGGCCAATTTTTGTATTTTTAGTAGAGACAGTGTTTCACCATGTTGGTCAGGCTGATCTCAATCTCCTGACCTCATAATCCGCCCACCTCGGCCTCCCGAAGTGCTGGGATTACAGGTGTGAGCCATGGCGCCCGGCCATCTCTGTTCCTTTAAGGAAGCAAGAAAGTCATAACAAAGGGACAGAAGAAAATTACACACAGGACTGCCAAGCAATCCTTCTCTGTTTCTCCTTCCAAGCATGTGATGTGTCCAACTCCCTTGTCTCTCTGTCCCTCCTAACCAGGATAGGATTATTTTAAGTAGGTGAAAAATGTCTTTGACCACGTAAGGCCTCCTGTAACTCTAAAACTTGTTTTATAAGAGTCTGTGCTCATTTTAATTTAATTAGCAAACTTGGAATTGCTCACACTGTTTTCTGATTCTCCAAGATTCATGAAAATGTATGCAAAATGTTATGTGGAATTGGTAAAGTATGGTACTCTGTGTCCGTACAGCAATGCCCTTAAAAAGCAAGCTATCTGAGGCTGTGATCAGGCAAGCTTCAGAACAATTCTCCCACTGGGTGGGAAGTTGGATGGGTGGCTTCCAAGGTTCCTTCTCACTCCAAGCTCTTACGACACTAAGGTTAATGGACGCTGAAATGCAGGCCAAGAAAAACCATCTAACGTGAGAGGTTAAAAAAAGACTTGACAATGTGTTTTACCCAGAACACGGTGAGCCCAAACATTTCCAACTAGAGCTGTCAACAAAGAATGTGTTTGCAAAACAGTCAGAATTTAAAGTAAACTTCAGCAGGCAAATGATAAGCCTTCCCTAAAAAGGTAATCACATGGTGAGTGACCAGATTTTGGATGTGGTCCAAAATGCTTTCACATTTTTGACTCCAAATGGGCTGGGGCACTTGCTTTGGGGGTCAAAAACATGAAGAGTTAGGATGATTGCTTTCTACTCAGCAGGCAGCCGTGGGAAAGCTGCGAGAAATAAAGTACACGGTGGTGACTCTGAAAAACCAGCCAACCCCTGAGGATTGTGGTGCAGGAAGAAAGGGACATAAAGTGGGCACGCTGTGGTCCCAGAGCCATAGGAACAGGAGGTCCTGGGGATACCGGGGCACCCCTCAGTCCAGTTGCTGATGCCCTGGCCAGGGGGTCGTGTGGGATGGTTTGCCATCCTCCTTTCTCCCGGATGCTATTCCAAACCAGTACAGCACCACATTCAGAGAAGTCCTAATTCCTTTGAGGCTCAGACTCTTCAACCACATCAAACTCTACCTTTTATTGGGGTGTGAAGGAGCTTTGGTTTTGGCTATATATGCTTTACAAATTTTTTTTTCATTGTGAAATAGATCATATTACAAAAGAATGTGCATAACGTGTATGTCCAGCTTAAAGAACAATAATAAAAACCAGATACCCATGTCCACACCACCCAGCTTAAGGAATTGAATATTGCCAATACCTTTGAAACTCACTCCATGCTCACCCTTCCCAATTGTCTTGCTCTCCCTTCCCAAACCCTGGGGCAAGCCACTGACCTGACACGGGTGTTACTCACTCCCTGGCTTTCCTTTATAGTTTTAATCCATTTGTTGTGGATCCCTAACCAATATACTGCTTAGTGGTGCCTTTTGTGAATTTCACACGACAAAGCCATGCTCATTGTAACCTTCTTAACATGCTGTCTTTGCTCAACAGTATTTTTGGAATTTGTTCATGTCGATGGGTATAGCTGTAGTTTATTTGGTTTCTTTGCTTTATGGGATTCCATTATGCCAAAATTACTTGTTTATTCTATTACTTATGAATATCTGGGTTGTTTCCTTTTTTAGCTATTATAAACAAGGCTATTACACACATTCTTGTACATGTCTCCCATAGAGTATGTGCAAGAATTCCCCTCGGGCAGAGCTACTCGAAGTGTAGCTGGCAGACTCACTACTGGTGCCCAAACTTTTATTGCTTTACAACAAGGTCAGGAGCTTGAGCCAGGATATAAAGCAGCTACATCATTCAAGTCACGATTTAGTTCAACTGCTACTTTTTTCATAGCAGGACTTCCTTTCAAAAGAGCAATTGGGCTGCGCCCGGTAGCTCATGCCTAAAATCCCAGTACTTTGGGAGGCCGAGGCGGGCTGATCACTTGAGCTCAGGAGTTCAAGATCAGCCTGGACGACATGGCGAAACCCCATCTCTACTAAAAACACGAAAAGCAGCCAGACGTGGTGGTACGTGCCTGTAACACCAACTACTCAGGAAGCTGAGGCAGGAAGATTGCTTGAGCCAGGAGCCAGAGGTTGGTCACCAGTGAGCCAAGATCGCACCACTGCACTCCAGCCTGGGCAACAGAGAAATACCCTGTCTCAAAAAAAAAAAAAAAAAAAAAAAAAAAAAAAAAAAGTGCAGCTGATTCATTCTGGAAGAAGCTCCTCGATTCCTCCTACTTCTGCTGCTTGGCAGGGCCCTTGGTGTCCTCTACCTTTTCTCTTCACCTTCATCTGCCGATCTCTGGGCACCTCTCCCTCATCAGTGAAGACTTTGGTCCCTCACTCAGCCTCTCAGTTTTGCTCAATAAAAATGTGCTGCATGAGTGAGCCGAGATCGTGCCACGGCACTCCAGCCTGGGCGACACAGCGAAACTCCATCAAAATAATAATGATAATAATAATAATGTGCCACATGAATGAATGAATGAATGGTGTGTTCTTCAAACCCACACATCCACCTCAGGAGCTGCCATGTTCTTCCACGAATTCCACCTCCCCAGTTGATTTTTCCAGGGGGTGGGTAAGAGTCAAAGTCCTCCCCAGACTTTTTCATCCTGGAACCAAGAAAGGGGGTCAGTGTATCTCCAGTGTAGAAGCTAAGATGTCATTCACCAGGGCTGGCAGCAACCCTACTCACCACCTTGGGAGGAAGCTGCCTGCAGTGACAGAGGACAGAGTTGAGGCACAGAGAAGACAGCAGCAACACGAGTCAGAGCAAACATCCGGCAGCACCTGGTCCCTGAGTTCTGGATCCCTGGGCCCGGCTGCATTGGTTTCTCAGCCCCATCTTGGCTTCTCTTTTTTGTCCAAGCTGGTTGAAATGGTTGTTTCATGTCTGGAAAGAAAATGAATAATACACCCAACTTTAGGCTTAGTGAGCTGCAGAAAGCTGGAATCAAGGCTGCCCTTTGGACTACAAAGCTGGTTATTATGAATATTTTTGAAGAATGTTGTTAACTCTCCAGATTGGTGTTACTGCAAACACCAAACTGAAACCAAAACCAAACCAAACAAAACCTAGCAAGCAAATAAGAGATTTGAGGTTGCCGTATTGTAGTAAGGGGCGTTCCCATCTTTCCTGCCGCAGCTCAGGTATCAGCCGGACAGTTCTGCTTGGCGTGCACCCCACAACCACACATGCCTCAACTCTGATCTCAGCTCCGGTCTTCCCACGTCCTCTTTCCCAGGGGTTCCCACTGTGGTCCATCACTCCATGTCACTTGACACCACCGGGAAGGCTATTTCACTACATCCGCATAGAAGGACAGGAAAACAGCTGAACAGCACACAACTCCAGGAAGAATTGTTAACACCAGCAGGGACAGCTAGGGGTCTACCTCATGCAGGCAAGTGGGGAAAAGGAGTACATGAGAAGCTCTGAGACACAGCAGGACTCTCCCAAGGAATATTTAGTCCAGAAATAATTCTTTAAAGCTGGGTGGAGCCTTAAAACCATTTGCCACAGAAATCAAAAGCCCTTTATAGGCATTTCATCTATGCCAGTCCCACCTAAAGTGGACACAAAGCACAGTTTCAGTCCCTCTCATCACGCCTACAGAGGATGGAACGGATCAGCCGTTCATCCTCTTCCCCATCCTCGATTCATCCTAGATGAAAATGGCAATGATTCTTGGGTCGCCTGATCACAGAGGGTACAGGAGAGGGGCACCTGGATATGTCATTCACTCCCGTGTTTGAAGGTAGCTAAGGCTTAGAGAGGTTAAGTGAATTATCCAAAGTCACACAGCCACATAGTAACAGAACCCAGACGAGAAGTCAGAAACTCTTGTCTAGTGCTCTTTTCTCTCCACTGGGCTGCTTAGGAACACTTCTCAGGCAATGCCGAAGACATTTCAAAGAGTGTGCATTGGAACCGAAACCAATAAAGTAACCACGATGTCCTCAGATATCCACATGACAGCCCTGGGATGTCCTGGGCATTTTTTATCCCCATGCAAAGAGGTCCACGAGGGGCAGACAGACTCCTGTGGAACTGTAGGGCTGTGCTTTTCATACACTGGATCATGAAATCAACTTGTGGGTTGAATAGCCTTTCTGAGTAGAATATAAAATATCGACACTGTACCATATGATAAAGTTAAATATTATGTCACAAAATCTTTGATACCACGTGTATGTGGATGTGATGTAAAAAGTTTGCTATTTTTTTTTTTTTTTAATGGTGGGTCACTGTCAAAATGTTTTGAAAACTCTGCTTTAAGGAATAGCTTCTGGAGAAACTCCCAGCTGTTACAGTTCAAAGCTTTCACATTCTCTGCAGGTAGAAATTAATGCAAAAATGCTTTTATTTTTTAATGTAGTAAACAAGATTTAGAAGCTATTTTAGTAAAGATCCAATTAACCAGAACACTCAGGGAATTTAACGTCCTGGTTAATTGAATCTCTTCATTAATGAGGACAAATTGAAAACCCTTGTCAAGAGACAGAGTCACAGAACATTATGGGTGGAAGAGACCTTGGAAATGGGTTTTCACCAACTCCCTCACTATCTTGCTGGCAAAAGCTGAGGCCCAGAAGGAGAACGTGGCTTGCCCTAGGCCCTAAGGTCAATTGAGGGTTCAAGCCAAGACCTCAGCCCATAAATCACCTGCCCAACTCTCTTGTGAGACTGGGCTGAAATCTTAGTGAAATCATGTGTAATAACCCTTGGGCTTGCTTAAGACGAAAGCACAGCATTTAGCCTGTCTATTGCCATTTGCTTTTTCTCACAGCTCAGTGCAGTTGGTTTTACAGAATTTAGAACAAACACCAAAGATCTGCTGGTAGCATCAAAAGGTTGGTGTGGTGTGGTTGAGCATCTTTCTCTCTGTCTCTCTTTCCGTCTCTCCTCTTCTTTTTTATTTATTTATTTATTTATTTATTTATTTATTTTTGAGACGGAGTCTCGCATTGTCACCCACGCTGGAGTGCAGTGGCACGATCTTGGCTCACTGCAAGCTCCGCCTCCCGAGTTCACACCATTCTCCTGCCTCAGCCTCCCAAGTAGCTGGGACTATAGGTACCTGCCACCACGCCCAGCTAATATTATTTTGTGTGTGTGTGTGTGTGTGTGTGTGTGTGTGTGTGTGTGTGTGTGTGTTTAGTAGAGACGGGGTTTCACCATGTTAGCCAGGATGGTCTCCATCTCCTGACCTCGTGATCCGCCCACCTCGGCCTCCCAAAGTGCTGGGACTACAGGCATGAGCCACCACGCCTGGCCCCTCTTTTCTTTTTCTTTGTTTGCTCTGATCTTTTTTCTTCCCATACATTATTGGTTTTCCAAGACACAGGGTGACACCCTTTTTTTAAAATATATTTTTTATATTGCTTGAGGCTGAGAGAAGCTATTTTCATTCTTGGAACTCCCTAAACCATTCCTGTGACCCGTTTCTGCCTATAAGCCACTATTTAATGAGTTTTATCATATGGAGAATAAACCCTGGGAAACCGAAATGCATAGCCTTGTCCTTCGGTGGCATGCACTGTTCTCCGTGCACATTTGTTCATTGAGCACATACACATAATGTATCAGGCACTAAGAATGGAACAGGGAACAAAACAGAAAAATCCCTGCCCTTAGGGAACTTACACTCTAATAGTAACAAATAAGCACACAGTGAACAAATAAGCAAATAAGCACATGGTAGGTCAGATGAAGGAATAGGGAAAGGCAGGCTAGAGGAAAATAGGGATTTCTGAGCATGGGTGGTTACTATTTCATATGGAGTAGTCAAAGAAGGCCTTGTGAATCAAGAAGCAGAGGTCCAAAGAAAGTAAGGGCATGAGGCAGCTCACAGTCTGGGAGAAGAGAGCTCCTGGCAGGGGAAAAACAGCACTGTGTCAGGCTACAAATACCTTCCATCGAGTACCAATGATTTCTGACTCATCAACTCCACCTTGCCGATGACACTGTCCTAGAGGTTAGTTTTTTGTTTGTTTGTTTGTTTGTTTGAATTTTGAGATGGAGTTTTACTCTTGTTGCCCAGGCTGGAGTGCAATGACACGATCTCAGCTCACTGCAACCTCTGCCTCCTGGGTTCAAGCAATTCTCTTGCCTCAACCTCCCAAGTAGCTGGGATTACAGGCACTTGCCACAATGCCCAGCTAAGCTTTTATATTTTAGTAGAGACAGGGCTTCACCATGTTGGCCAGGCTGGTCTCGAACTCCTGACCTCAAGTGATACACCCGCCTCAGCCTCCCAAAGTATTGGGATTACAGGTGTGAGCCACTGCACCTGGGCCCTAGAAATTCTTAGATACCGATTTAGGGAGAAGACATTGCACTATTTCATTCCATGAGCCAGGATTCTGTGCTGAAATATACAGATGATCCTTGCCCATCTGATATTAGTGACGAATCAAAAAATGTCCACGCAGGTCAGGTTACAATTGCAGTAAAAATGTTGCAAAGGAGGGAGGTATAACGTGCAAGTCTTCCGGAATAGGAAGAAGATCGTTTCAGGCAGAGGAAATAGTAGGATGAAGGCACAGAGGTAGAGAGGATGGTGCATTCAGGGATCCTCTTTTGGTCTGGTCGGGAGGTGAGTGTCAAGAAATGAGGACAGAAGCAAGTAAAAAGTAGAAGAAGAAGGCTGGGCATGGTGGCTCATGCCCACAACCCAAGCATTTTGGGAGGCCTAGACGGGCAGATCACTTGAGGCCAGGAGTTCAAGACCAGCCTGGTCGATATGGTAAAACCCTGTCTCTACTAAAAATATGAAAATTAGTTGGACGGGGTGGCACATGCCTGTAAACTCAGTTACTTGGGAGGCTGAGGCACGAGAATTATTTGAACCCAGGAGGTAGAGGTTGCAATGAGTCAAGATCGTGCCACTGCACTCCAGCCTGGGCAACAGAGTAAGACATTGTCTCAAAAAAAAGAAAGAAAAGAAAAGAAAAGAAAGGAAAAGAAAAGAAAAGAAAAGAAAAAAAGAAAGAAAGAGAAAGAAAGAAAGAAAGAAAGAAAGAAAGAAAGAAAGAAAGAAAGAAAGAAAGAAAGAAAGAAAGGAAGGAAGGAAGGAAGGAAGGAAGGAAGGAAGGAAGGAAGGAAGGAAGGAAGGAAGGAAGGAAGGAAGGAAGGAAGGAAGGGAGGGAGGGAAAGGAGGACAGAATTGGGCAGAAATGTGGGTGTCACTGTACTCTCTGTACATTATTAAAATGCTCTCTGTAACACTATTAAAATCCTTCCTAGCTGAAATGAAAGAAGTGGGCTGGGGTGTGGTACTGTCATGGGGAGGCTCTAGAGAGGAAGACAGGAGCACACATAAAATCATAACTTTTAATTTACAGCAGAAAAATAAACTGATCAGACTCGCCTTTTATAAAGATTCCCTTGATACACAGAGGATGAAAAGAGGGAGAGCGTGGAAGCAGGTGAATCAGTGAAGAGGCTGACAGATCCATGGTAATCCAGCTAAGAAATTCCCTGGGCCCGCCCAGAGGGACTGACACAAGACAGGAAAGAGTGGGCTGAAACTGATGGCTATTGTGAAGACAAGATCGACAGCAGCTGGAAGGGGGTTAGATACTGGGCACAAGAAACAAGAGTAGGGGAAAAGGGAGTTGTTCTCTCATAGAAGACAGATGTTGGCTTTAACACAGCAGTTGTAGAACTGGCCAATGAATTTGGGTTAGTAGATTCCAACTACAGAATACCACAAAATATAAGATGAGATATGAAATGCCATTAATTCTTAAAAAAAAAAACAAAACAAAACCAGGATTTACATATCTCAATATCCCTTCCTTGGAGGCTATGTGTTTCCTCCTACAGTGATGTCGCTACTAAGAATTACACTGGGCTTCCAAAGGGGACTTCCCTTCATAACCGTATCCCAAGAACTGGAAAATTCTCATCCTTTTAGGAAAATTTTGATTTTTGGAAGAGATGCAATGTCATTTGCTGCAAGCAGATCTGTGGTTGCCTGGGACAGGGAGATGGGGTCATGGAGCAGGAGGGATGGAATACAGAAGGGTCACAAGAAAGCTTTGAAAGGTGTTGGACCTGTTTCTTATCTTGATTGTGGTGATGGCTGCATGAATGAATACATAAGTCAAAACTCATCAAACTGTACACTTACATATGTGTGGTTCATTGTAGGTCAATTCTACCTTGAGAAAGCTATTTTTAAAAAGTTATTTGCTGCAAAAAGTAAGGACTAAGGTCCATCACCAAGCTGAGGAATCCCCCCTCCTTTTTTTAAGTGAAAATGTAAGAGAATACTTTTCTTGTGTGCCTTCCAAATTGACTTGGAGCCAATTCTCAATTGTAGGTGGTTGTTTTTTTGTTAAAAAAAAAAATTATAGAATCACTGAAACAAGTGATCTTTCTCCACTATAGGACAGTCCTCGTGTGGGCATGTAAGTTCTAGAACATATGTTTTTAAGCTTTACAGGCATGTTCTGCAATCTAAATTGGAATCCAGTGACTTGGTAGCTTTTGGTTCTTCTACTAAGGCTCCATGAGGGACAACTCTCCAGGTCTCAGATTTCCTCATCTGGAAATGTATATTTTCCCTTGCTTAGCTCATTTGTATAAAGGTTTGGATGAAAAGTGTCATCGCTTCCACTAGCTAGGATTTGGGTTTCAGACATCCAGGGCCAGCCTCACAGAGCTGGAATCCCAGAAAGCTTTCTTTGCACATGCACACACATACACACATGCACACCCAATCCCTTGCCAAGAAAAAAATTGTCCTCTGACCAGTTTGCCAATGTCTGGCATTAGAGCATTTCTTCCTCCTTCCTTTTAGGATAAACATTTCCTTCTCTCAGAATCCTGTTTGAAAATAGAATCCTGGAGGTCAGGCCTGGATGCTGTGCCTATGAGGAGAGCTAAAGGTATCCGGCGGCACCATGAGGACACTGGTGTCCAAAAGAAGAGGCCACCAGAGGAGGGCAGGGAATGCAGAAGGGCAAAGTACCACTGGGGGCCTGAACTACAGCTACTTCACCACTGTCTTATTCATTCATTTATTTATTTATTCAAGAGGCATTTATGTTGCACCAACATACCCACCTTAATTCAACATCTGGGCTTAGTACAGAGTACAGTTATACAAAACAGCAAGTGTAGCGAAGCTGATTAGCAAGCTAAAACTGCACTCTGACACCTGTCAATAGCAAGAGAATTGGCCAATGGCTCAGCAGTTGGTCCCACTCAGAAGGCAGACTACATGTTCATATCAACCTTTAACAGCAGTTTAGAACTAAATGAGACAGAATATTGACAAATGGAAATTTCAGGGAAGTATTAAAATATGAATGCAAAACAGGTGGGGACAATATTAAAATCATTCATCTAAAAATAGTCTAATTCCACGCAGTAGCCAAACCCTATTAGGTTTCAAGTTCATTTGGGTTCACAGTTTGTCTGCCGCCTTCTTTGACTTTATCAAGCCAAGATTGGGAAGAAAGAGGGTCCCCTTCACCATCTTTTGTTTGTTTGTATTTTTTTGTGAGACGGGGTCTCTCTGTGTTGCCCAGGCTGGTCTCAAATTCCTGGGTTCAAGTGATCCAGCTCAGCCTCCCAAAGGGCTGGGATTACAGATGTGAGTCACCATGCCCAGCCCCCTTCTCCATCTTTATACTCAACCATGCACTGGCATCATCTGAGGCCAAGGTCAAGAACTTAGAGTTTCAGGAACCAGGAAGAAAATGTTAACAGGAGCTGCTGAAAGTTGGAAAGGACTTGGGAGTGATTTACAAGGAAAGTTCATCTCTTAAATCTCCCTTTTGATTTGTCTCCCTTCAGACAAAGAAAAGTAGAACCGCAGTGGGGTCAGGCATAAAATTTCCAAACACTTGGCTGGGCATGGTGGCTCCCATCTACAATCCCAGCACTTTGGGAGGCCAAGGCAGGCAGATCACTTGAAGTCAGGAGTTCAAGACCAGTCTGGCCAACATGGCAAAACCCTATCTCTCCTAAAAATACAAAAATTAGCCCCGTGTGGTGGTGGGTACCTGTAACCCCAAGCTACTTGAGAGACTTAGGCAGGAGAATCGCTTGAACCCAGGAGGCGGAGGTTGCAGTGAGCCAACATCGCACAACTGCACCACAGCCAGGGTGACAGAGCGAGACTCCGTCTCAAAAAAAAAAAAAAAATCCTGAACACTTACTTGGCATCTCCTGTGTGCCAGGTGCTTTCTAGGCCCAGGGGACATACAGGAGAAGGAAGTAAGGCCCCAGATGTGCCGCAGCTCACATCTACTCAGCTGTAACCCGGGGCAACAGTCTTGAGAACCAAGCTTCCTCCTCAAAGCTCATCTGTGAGACTGGCAAAGACAGAGCTGCCCAGGAAGTTCCACTGTTGAAGGAGAGAGTGGGACTCAGGGCCCAGGCTGGGGATTGTGGGGAGTTTCATGGTGCCTTCCACCTGCCATCCTCCTACAGAAACTGCCCCCTGATAAAGGGCTGAACCCAGGATCCCAGGATGTATGCCATGTGACCCTGCGCTCTTGCCATCCCTTCCTCCTCCACACTGACTGGAGGAGGGTTGGGAGGGGCCATCTGCCAAGCTGGTGACTCAGGCCCTCAGGCCCTATGTGGACATGGGCTAGGGTCACTTGGCTTCTCTCTCATGGCGATGAGAGCAGCCTCACTCTGCTGGGTATGGCCGGAGACAGTATTGTTTTACATCTATTGCTGTTTGCACGCTGCTCTGTTGAATATGCCTTTCTCCTGGTGATGTGGAGTAAGCCAGATAGGGCATGAATAGCCAAAGGCAAGAGGGAGTCAGGGAAGAAGTTGGTGGCAGGATGGGAAGGAGCGGGCCCTGAGCTTGCCAAGGCACCTGAAGGGGCCTGGGATGAAGGTGGCCAATGCCACTGCAGGGTCTTCAGAGCAAACCAGACAGGCTCCAGAGCCACCTGCTGTTCTCCCCGCCGCATGGTCCCTGGAAGGCTTGACCCCATCTGGCTCCTGTCTTAGATATCTGTTAGATATCTGTGGATATCTGTGGGATGCTCCACAGCACTCCACTTGATGCAACATCAAACTCACTGCCCCAAGCGCCCCTTACTTGAGTGTGCTTGAGAAAGTTTCTGTTCTGGCAAACAAATGAGCCAAATGGCAGTTGTGCCAGAAACTTCCCGCCTCTGTTGAGTGCAAAGGGTGGAAACCAGGATGTGGTCCCAAGGAGACCAGAGTGGTCTTTCCTACAGCTCTTTGCCCATTTTGGAACAAAGAGGGTGAGCCCACAGCTCTGTTTCCCCGCTAGGTGCTTAATATGTTTTTTGGTTTTTTTTTTTCTTTTTGTTTTTTTTTAAATTAATTAATTAATTTATTATTATTATTATTCTACTTTAAGTTCTAGGGTACATGTGCATAACGTGCAGGTTTGTTACATATGTATACTTGTGCCATGTTGGTGTGCTGCACCCATCAACTCGTCAGCACCCATCAACTCGTCATTTACATCAGGTATAACTCCCAGTGCAATCCCCCCCTCCCCATGATAGGCCCCATTTACAAATCAGTTTGGCAAAGTTTAGAGTCAGCAATGTGGTGCAGCAGAAATTAAACTAGAGCAGGGTCACACACCTGTGGCTCCCTTAATTAGCTGTGCGAGACTGGCCAAGTAATTTAAGTCTATGTCCTAGTTCTCTCATCAGAAATACAGGACAAATAATATTTGCGTTGAAGGTTTCATATGAAGATCACGTGGGAAAACAGGCACAAGAAGCCTTGGAAAGCATGAGTAAGAGCAACACTGTTTCATGAAGTGGGAATGAAAATGGGAGGTATGAGGGTGGTACCACTCATGTCAACCAGCCAAGAAGTCCCTACCATCCCCCTCCACCAAGCTCAATAGCCTCAACTAAAGAAGCCAAAAGATCAATCTCTGAATCCCTCCCAAACAACCCAAAGGCTGTGGCTACCTGCCTACACCAAAGCTGCTCATTCCACAAGGAACGTTAGCAGAATTGGAGTTTGTTCCCCTCCTCCACTCCCTCCATCTCCATCCTCAGATACAGATATAGATATATAGATTAGATATAGATATAGATAGGTACAGGTATATACATAGATACAGATATAAACAGGTCTAGATATAGATATAGTTAGAAACAGAAATAGATAGATATAGATAAGTATAAAGATCAGCATAGATGAAACTGCCTTTGCAAAAATTATAACTAAGGAAATCATGAGAGTGAAAGAAATCAGACCTAACCAACTCCATCTTGCTTCTAACCTATAAGCTGTCCTTGTTCATTCCTGGGCATAGGCTGAACTAACTTTGGGAAGGAATGCAGTTCATGGCTTGACTCGGAAACAAAATTGATAACAGCCTTTTCCCAAAAAGACCACCTTCTTGCCTGGGGGCCAGTCTGCTTTTGCAGGACTAACAAATTAGCTACAAGATTACAAATTACAGTTTAGGGCCAGGCGCGGTGGCTCACACCTATAATCCCAGAACTTTGGGAGGCAGAGGCGAGCGGATCACTTGAGGCCAGGAGTTCAAGACCAGCCGGGCCAACATAATGAAACTCCATCTCTACTAAATATACAAACATTAGCTGGGAATGGTGGTACATGCCTGTAATCCCAGCTGCTCTGGAGGCTGAGGCAGGAGAATCACTTGAACCCGGGAGGAGGAGGTTGCAATAAGCTGATATGATACCACTGCACTCCAGCCTGGGCAACAGAGGTGAGACTCCGTCTCAAAAGAAACAACAAGAAAAAGAAATGTACAGATTAGGGGTCATGCAGCCTCTTGCTCCAAGACTCTGAACCTCCCCAAACTGCTCCTGAGGATAATATCACTATTGTGAAACCTAAGATCAGTGCTTGAGATATTTTACAGACCCTGCACTTGATGGATCAGCTGACACCACCCAGACCATAATCTGGCTCAACCAGTTCTGCGATCCCACCCAGGAACAGAAGACAGCAAGAAACACTCACTTCAACCCCCTATGATTCCATTTCCAACTGACCAATCAGCATTCCCCACTTCCCAAGCCCCTACCCAACAAACTATCTTTAAAAACTCTGATCCCTGAATGCTTGGGGAGACTGATTTGAGTAATAGTAAAACTTCAGTCTCCCACACAGCCAGCTCTACATGAATTACTCTTTCTCCATTGCAATTCCCGTCTTGATAAATCGGCTCTGTCTAGGCAGCAGGCAAGGTGAACCCGTTGGGTGGATACATAGGTATAGACAGTTAGAGGTATAGGTATAGGTATAGGTAGAGATAGAGAGATAGAGACAAAAGGATATGGACATCGCTTCCAGCTGCAGGTAGCCACACAACCCAGTTGAAAGTGGCTTTAACAGGGCCGGGCATGGTGGCTCTCTCCTGTAATCCTAGCACTGTGCGAGGCTGAGGCAGGTGGATCACAAGCTCAGGAGATCGAGACCATCCTGGCTAACACGGTGAAACCCCATCTCTACTAAAAATACAAAAACATTAGCTGGGCATGGTGGCAGGCGCCTGTAGTCCCAGCTACTCAGGAGGCTGAAGCAGGAGAATGGCGTGAACCCAGGAGGCGGAGCTTGCAGTGAGCCGAGATTGTGCCATTGCACTCCAGCCTGGGTGGCAGAGCAAGATTCCATCTCAAAAAAAAAAAAAAAAGAAAGAAAGTAAGTGGCTTAAACAATAGAAAATTCTCATAACTAGTTCCAGTTCCAAGATGTGTTAATTTAGTGGCACCTCAGTGCCATAAAGGACTCAGAACTTCTCATTTCCTTCCTGTCATCTCTCCTACATTGGCTGATGTCCTCAGGCCTATTGCCACAGGGTGTCACAAAGGCTGCTTTAGTGCCACATAGTACATTCTCCCCCAGCCACATCCAAAAGCAGGAGGGGAGATTTTTCTCCAATGTCTCTTTTTATTAGGGCAGAAAATATTCAGGAATGTTCTCCTTCTCACACACACCCACTCTGTATAGACACAGCCTCTCTGGAGGGAGTGGGCCCTGCCAGCAAGGAAGAAGGACAGGGTGAGGGGGTGGTGTGGAGCAGACAGCTGAAGGGATAGAGAGAGGGTTCAAGTGCACAGAATGGCTCAGGTGCAAGAATTCAGTTCATTCTTGCCGAGCAAAGCAAGAGGAATTTGTTTCTGAGTCTTAACTGGCCCACAAAATTGCTGTGGAGGCTGAAGAGATCCTAACGGTCACCCTGCAGACCTGGGCCACCAAGCGAGCTGCTGCTTGGTCTGTGCTCAGAAAGCCAAGGGCTCCATAACCAGACTCCCACGGCCAAACTCAGGAAGCCCCCAGGAGTGTTGCCATCTACACTGACTACACGGTGCCCACCATAGGGCACACCACCCAAAAGGTGACTCAGCCTCTTAACACCCGCAGGGCCAGAGACCACACACTGAGATGTCCACCCTGGCTACTGCAGAGAAACCAAACATTTTCCCAACCAAATTTTCTAATAGAATCTTGCCAACCCCCCCCCCAACTTCAGTCATTTAAATGTCACAGGAGAGCATCCAATGGGCAGAATCAAGTCACAGCCGAAATTATAGCTGCAAGAGAGTCTGAAAAATGTGATTGTTCGCTCTCAATCTCCTGCAATTACAGGAAGGCACCACAGGAGAAGGGTGGAAGACGCTGAGCTCCAGTCCCCCAAAATCTACCCCAGCAGTTAGCTGTGTCTGCCACCCCCTTCTCTCCACAGTTTCTAACTTTGATTTGGGTCAGTCCATATGTTGAAGGGGAGAAGAGAGGAGCTCTGTCCCAGAATCCAGGGTTACAATGCATGACAATTAACATAGTTCATTCTCCTGGTCACGGTAATTGGCTGAGGCAGTCACATGACTGTGGGCTGCTGAAGCTGATCAAACCTCAGGACTTTTGCTCAAGCTCCTGGAAAATGGGTTTTCTATTTCCAGCTGAACATGAAAAAATCTGGAGCTGCTACATCCACCTTCCACTGCGAGAGAAGAGCCTGTCTGAAAAATGGAGCAACTGAGATGAGGCAAAATATTTTGAACCCTTGGATTCAGCCCTTTCTGAAGCCACCTAGGCTTTTTAGGTACATAAACCAATATCTTTTCTTTTTGTTTAAGTCAATTCGAGTTGTTATCTGCAAGAAAAACAGATAGATGAAGGTTATCAAAGACTCACTTTGATTATTTTCTTGAACATGCAGGCGGTGGTCACTGGCTTACTGAGATCAGTCCTCCAGCTCCTTAAAAGTTAACTACTCACACTGAAGTGACAAAGTCCAGAGAAGGTGGAGAACTGGGAGCAGTCAGAGCAAGGGCTGCAGGATGGTCAGCGGCAGCCTCTGCTTTCCTCCATTCCACAGACACTACTCCTGTCTCTAACTTGCCCATGGGCTGGAGCTGTGTTAATTTTGCTCTCAAATATTATAGATGTCTTAACATCTTCCTTGGGGATCCCACTGAAAAGTAATAACATCAGAACACATTATTGCACTCTCAGATATATCTTAAAATACATACTGTATCTAAAATTTTGCATTTTGGATGAATAAACACTCTTTCTCATTAATCAAATAAACCAATTAATAAGAACTAATGTATTTTTCTTTTTCTCTTTCTTTTTTTTTTTTTTTTTTTTTTTGAGACAGAGTCTCACTCTGTTGCCCAGGCTAGAGTGCAGTGGCATGATCTCGGCTCACTGCAACCTCCGCCTCCCAGGTTCAAGCAATTCTCCTGCCTCAGCCTCCCAAGTAGCTGGGATTACAGGCACCCACCATCACGCCTGGCTAATTTTTGCATTTTTAGTAGAGAAGGGGTTTTGCCATATTGGCCAGGCTGGTCTCGAATTCCTGGCCTCAAGTGATCTGCCCACCTCAGCCTCCAAAGTGCTGGGATTACAGGCATGAGCCACCGTGCCCGGCCTACCCCATTTTACATAATGTGATTATTATGCATTGCATGTCTGTATCAAGACATCTCCTGTACCCCACAAATACCTACAACATACCCACAAAAATTAAAATAGAAAAAATGTTTTTAAGTATAAGGAATATTAAAAATATCCACAGAGGAAACACAAATGATCAATAAAAATTCATAAAATTTTTAAAAACTAATATATTTTTCTTCATTTCTAATATCAAAGATGTTGCACGTATGAACTACTCAACACATTTAAGCTGATTCTGTTTTTTTTAAACCACAGCCTGGATGAGGTTAGACAGAGGCCCAGGGAGCCTGACTGTCCTCAGCCTTGAGTGAACAGCAGGGCAGGGAGAACCCTGGTGAGTCAGTGCCCAGTGGACCCTGTGATGTGCGGCTCAGATCCCCCTTTGGGAAAGGAAAGCTGATTGCTCCAGATGCTGGAGGGGTTGTCAGCTGGAGAGGTCTCAGCTGTCAACTCTCTTGGGGGATTATCATGGCTGAAGATAACTGCCTCCCCCAAGATCGTGCCTCTTTTCAAGGGCAGCCGGTATCCCCGATGCATGGAGGAAGGTCAGGCTCCCTCGCCTCAACTGGGACAAGTGAAGGGCCCGCCCAGCTCCAGAGCTCCCTGGTCCCTGGCTGAGGACTTCATGGGGCCTGAATTGTAGTCCAGTTTCCTTCCCTTCCTTTCCCCTCCCTTCCTCAGGCGCTGATCCTAAAGGCACTCCCTAGTAAACATCCTGCTCTCTAATCTCCATCCAAGTCGGCTTCCCAGGAAACCGCCTGTGCCATTGTAATATAGGCAGGAGTTCCTGGACTCCAGGATTTAACCAGGTAGAACAGAAAAGAATTCTAAACCGATTTACAGCATCTATTCCTGCTGCCCCCCTCCCCACTCCATCTTCTTGTGGAAATAAAATCACCCTTCAGAGTCTGGCTGCATGGCCCACCTTCTCCCCAAAACTCCCCTGAACCCCGAAGTAGCGGCATCCCCCCCTGTCCTAAATTCCCATAGCATTTTGTGTGTCCCCTTTTCAGGAAGCATCATCTGCTGGTACTTCCTCATTTCTGCATTTTCGGTGTCAGCCACTGAGCTCTTGAGTCCATAAGACGCCTTCTCAGAGCCAGCTTTCTGACCTATAAAATGGGAGCAATGATACTCCCGGGGCTTTAATGAGCAACCAGATAATCTCCTACCCCAGTGCCTGCCCCACAGGAAAAGCTCACTAGGCTAATTCCCTCTCTCCTTCTTCCCGAAGGGACCACTCTCCTCAGCCACGATGGGGGTTTTTCCCTCTTTCTGCTCTTTGGGGAGGAGGGGGGCAGCAGGAACCTCCCTGAGGACATTATGCCTCGTGGGTGTCTGCCTTCTCCACAAGCTGCCCTCCACGGGGGACTGGCTACTTGCAAAGAAAAGTGGCATCATTTGGGCTTTGAAGAGACAAAGGACTCACACAGGTACTCCTAAGTGGTCAAACTGCAGTTAGCTTGTCCTAGAACATCTAAAACTCCATCTATTTTTAGGACCAGAGTTAATTTTCTGGCTTGGTGTGAGCTGCCAGGATGGGGGAGGTAGTTGAAAGGAGATGGTGTTTCACTCCTAGGTCTTTACCCAAAGGAACTGAAAACAGGGACTAGGGCAGGTGCTTGTACACCCATGTTCATTGCAGCACTATTCACAATAGCCAAGAGGTAGAAGCAACCCCAGTGTATCAACAGATGAATGGATGAAATGTGCCACACACATACAACGAAATAAGCTTCAGCCTTAAAAAGAAATAAAGTTCTGGCTGGGCATGGTGGCTCATACCTGTAATCCCAGCACTTGAGGGGGGCCTGTAATCCCAGCACTTGGGGGGAAGAGGTGGGCAAATCACATGAGGCCAGGAGTTTGAGACCAGCCTGGCCAACATGGCGAAACCCCATCTCTACTGAAAATACAAAAATTAGCCAGGTATGGTGGTGGGCACTTGTAATCCCAGCTACTCAGGAGGCTGAGGCACAAGAATTGCTTGAACCTGGGAGGGAGAGGTTGCAGTGAGCCAAGATCGTGCCACTGCACTTCAGCCTGGGCAACAGAGCAAGACTCCATCTCAAAAAAAAAAGAAAAAGGAAATGAAGTTCTGACACCTGCTACAATGTGGATGAACCTTGAAAACATTATGTTCAGTGACATAAACTGAGACACGAAAGGACAACTATTACATGATTCTACTCATATGAAATATCTAGAATACTGAAAGTCATAGAGATAGAAAGTAGACCGGCGGCTACTAGGGCTTGGGAGGGGAGTGAGAATAAGGGGTTATTGCTCAATGTGTGCAGAGTTTCTGTTGGGGGCTATGTCAGCTAGACAGGGTGGAACTAGACAGTGGAGATGGCTGCATACTAAATGTGAATGTATTTCATGCCACTGAATTGTGCACTTACAAATAGCTAAAATAGCAAACTTTATGTTATATACATATTTTAGCACAATATTAAAAATTATTGTAATATCTCGGAAACCATTACACTATAAGTGGGTGAATTGTATCATATGTGAATGATATCTCAATAAAATAGTTTATCAAAATAGATTACTATTCTGGGTCAAATTCAAAGAGCTGTGTAAATTTGAAGACCAAAAAAAAAAAAAAAAGAAAGAAGAAGAAGAAGAAGAAAAAGAAACAAAACCCCATAACTGGACAAGCAGAGTGACATTATTTTCAGCCACGGTCTCCCTCCAGACTTCCTTCTTCCTGGCACCCAGAGCCATTTTAGGGCCACACAGTCTCCAGCAGAGTTTCTTGGAATTTGTTGCAGGCAAATGCAATCTCCCAGGACCTCAGTCATTTCATCTGGCAGCTAAAGACCCCCCAGGGTAGGGCAGGCCTTGAACGGATGCTAATGGTGTTCCTTCATTTCTGTGTACCTTTGGAGCTGGTCCCGGGTATGGGGTAGTGGGAGTAGGGAGCTCAAGAAGTAAAGAAGCACTGTCTTCCGTCAGGACTCACAGCTGACCAGGCTGGCTGCAGAGCACTCAGATGCAAGAGGCCACATGTTTTATGCATCCATATTTCCTCCCTCGACTCCCCACTGTGGTCCCTAGTCCCTACCACCACCACACACATAGCCTTGGACCCCAGGCCCTGGGACACAAGTGTGCATGGAGTGTGGTCAATCTAACATGATAATTAATTAGGCAACTCACTTTGCATCATAGAAGAGTCAAGGACTCAGGCACACAAGGGGCAGATTTGAAACCCAGGTGAATGAAGCCAGTCCCAGCAGACCAGGCAGAGAAGACAGCAAATGGGGTTAGCTGTTGCCACGAAGCTCCAGCCATTTGCTGCCATGTGGGAAAGTGGCCTTGTGTTGCCAGTGCTCCTGGATTTTTAAAGAGGAGCCAAAGCAATGTTTTTTAGGTGAAATCTCTTACTGTTCATTTCATTGCTGGCAACTATTTCAATTTTTTTTAAAAAAGGAAATTAAAGCCAGTTTCTAGGCCTAACAACATATTATTGGTAATATATCTGCAAACCCGATATGACTTGTGACCTGCTGGTTTTTAACATCTGTTTAAACATAATCAGGCTGGGTGCAGTGGCTCACGCCCGTAACCCCAGTACCTCGGGAGGCCAAGGCAGGTGAATCACATGAGGCCAGGAGTTTGAGACCAGCCTGGCTGACATGGTGAAATCCCGTCTCTACTGAAAATACAAAAATTAGTGAAGGGTGGCAGCGGGTGCCTGTAATCACAGCTACTCAGGAGGCTGAGGTGGGAGAATTGTTTAAACTCAGGAGGCAAAGTTGTAGTGAGCTGAGATCGCGCCACTGCACCACTCCAGCCTGGGCAACAGAGTGAGACTCTGCCTTAAAAAATAAACAAACAAACAAACGTAAACATAATCATTGTGATCAAGAACTGGTGCTGAGCTGATAGCGAGGAAGCTGATCCTGTCCTTGAACATGGGCCAAAGGAGAGCCTGGCACTCTCAGAGGCTGCCTGCTTTACTTTGCTACAGACGGATAAAAATTGTGCTGCAATTTATTTTAATTTCATGGGATTTTTAAACAATCTTATTTCCATTTGATGTTGATCATCCTAACGATGATTATGATGAGGATAGTCAAAGAACTCACTGGTTTGGGTTGAAGCGCACATGGGGTTCTCGGGGGAGCAGCAAGTACCGGGGCAGAGCGTGTGCTCCTTTAGGAATCACACCCAGGACCACGGGTCCTCCTGCCTATCCCCAGCATGTGTCTCAGGGCCAGGTCAGAGGCTTCAGTGTCAGATAGATATGGTCTGTGCCACAGTTTCCTCAGTTGCGACATAAGAACACTAATACCTCACAGTGTCCTTGGGAGTTAAATGAGACACCTACAGGCCGGATGCGGTGGCTCACGCCTGTAATCCCAGCACTTTGGGAGGCCGAGGCTGGTAGATCACTGAGATCAGGAGTTCGAGACCGGCCTGGCCAACATGGTGAAATCCTGTCTCTACTAAAAATACAAAAATTAGTCAGGCATGGCGGCAGGCACCTATAATCCCAGCTGCTTGGGGGGCTGAGACATGAGAATACTTGAACCTGGGAGGCAGAGGTTGCAGTGAGCCAAGATCGCACCCCTGCACTCCAGCCTGGGCAACAGGGAGAAACTCCATCTCAAAAAAAAATTTTATATAAATGAGACACCTGCAGGTTCCAGGTCTGTAAAATATCAGGCCACTTCCCAACAAATGCTGAACCTGTCCCACCCCCTACACATCTTGAGCATACCTTGTCCTTGCTTACCAGGTCCAGTTTAAAAAAAATTACCTAGATCAGAGATAGACTTGTGGCCCATGCCACACCTCAGCTCTTGCTCTTTCTCTCTCTCTCTCTCTCTCTCTCTCTCTCTCTCTCTCTCTCTCTCTCTCTCTCTCTATATATATATATATATATATATATATATTTTTTTTTTTTTTTTTTTTTTTTTTTTTTTTCCTGAGGCAGGGTCTCGCTCTATCACCCAGACTGGAGTGCAGTGGCCTGATCATGGCTCACTGCAGCCTCAACCTCCTGGGCTCAAGTGATTCTCCTGCCTCAGCCTCTCGAGTAGCGGGGCTACAGGCACACACCACCACGCTCAGCTAATTTTTTTAAAAAAATTGTGTGGAGGCAGGGTCTCGCTATGTTTTTCAGGGTGTTCTTGAACTCCTGGGCTCAAGTGACCCTCCTGCCTCAGCCTCCCAAAATGCTGGGATTACAGGCACGAGCCACTGCGCCTGGCCAGCTCCATTTTTAATAGTTGACTCTCTTCTTCTTGACATACTCTTTTTTTTAGGTAACTTTTATAAAGTTCCAAAATAATAACAGCTATTGGCATCCATCCTTTCTCTTTTAAAAAGGTGGGCAGGGGTGTAGGTTAGGGACCAACACAAACAGGTATGGACAGGTGGGCAGAGAGGGAGGGTTCAGCCAAGTCAGGTGAAGGCTGAGGGGGACATCCAGCGCCCAAGGAGTGAAGCCAGCATCTTGGCCTTGAAATACTAGCTGGTCAGTTCTTTCCCCAGGGAGGCCCCTCTGGCTCTTGGGTACCTCTGTCTGCTGGGGGTAAGGAAAGGAAGAAAAGTGATGTGTATTGAGCGCATTTGCTTCTCCTTTTCACTCTCCACATCATGTAATGGTCACAGAATCCTATTCATCCTCCTGAAGGACGCTTCTCATCAACCCCACATTCAGCACTCTACTGAGGACTTCATCACTATTTGCCTTCAAATCTCCAACTGCTCCCCACTCCTCCAGACCATCTTCTGGGGTCCTAGGGCTGGGGCCAGGGGAGGCTCTACCTATCTTTCCCAAGCTGAGAGTGGGGATGTAAACACTCAGTGGCTCTCAAGGGAAAAATGATTCCTTAGCCCCAGTCCCTCTGCAGCCTCAGGGCCCACCCCCACCACGCACCCAGCACCAAAGCCACATTGCATTTATCATCATTTCCTGAATAGGCCAGGCCCAGGCACAACTCAGTGCCATTATTCACAGTATTGCCTTTGTGCCTGGCTTTTTTTTTTTTTTTTCACCAGCCTTTAAGGTGTTATAACCGCATTTCTGCAAACAAGGTGCAATGAAAGTTGGGTCCCTGTGACCAGGGTTCAAGACAAACTTCATGATGACACAACGCATGTGTTAAGGAATATGCTTGACTAGGGGGAAGGGCAAACTTACCAAGCCAGGGCCTGCAAAATAAATGAAGGCAGAGGTCCCTGAACCCATCCATCTTCCCACAGCTGCTGGACCACATTGTGGGTCTATTTAGCAATGGAGGCCCCCACTGCACCTGTCATTCTTTTTTCACATCCTATAAGTAAAAACAAACTCAACAAGGCAGTCTGGTGCGAGGCAGTCTGGATTTGCCAGCTGTTTATAGAAGTGTTCTGAAAGTGCCAACTGCCTGACCCTTGGAGCCCACAGGACAGGAGAGACCTTCTTGTCAGGGAAAGAACCGCTAAGGCCATGGGCTAGGTTCAGATGCAGCTTCTCCAATAGAGAGGAGATAGGAATCCCCCATCCAGCCCAGGCAACCTAGGGAAAGCCCCTGGGGTCACTTTAGACAATTCTACTCCTTCCACCAAGTAGGCAAACTGAGGCTGGGAGCTTAAGGCAGGTGCGAAAGATCACATGCCCCGGAGGTGGTGGAGTCCAGATTGCAGATGAGGCTCTTCCTGCCATGCCTTATGTCACAATCGCCCTCGTTATCCAATCCAGGGTCCTCTGCAGCTGTGTGCAGGCCTCATTCTCTCATGGAGTGGCCCCACAGAGTCAGCCCACCCATAGGCATCTCATGTTTATGGGAGGTGAGGGTCCTGCTCTCCTGGGTTCTCCAGGATGACTGGAACCAAGAAGAAGTCTTGAGGATACAACACTACAGGTTCAATTGTGCTGCCTTATCACCCAAGATTTCTAGATGGCAGGGTCACTTTTTCTAAGTTTGGTTGCCCCATGTTTAGTGCCTCCCCAAAAAAAACCTGTGCATGCTCAAGTAAGTGCAGATATTATTAACATCTCATGTCCCTTTCCCAACACAGCGGAAACAGGGGCTCAACACAGATAATAGTGAAGTCCTATAGTGGGACGTGTGTGTGTGTGCATGTGTGTGTGTGTATGTGTGTATGTATCCCTATGTGGGGCTCTGGGTTGAAAAGCCTGGCAGGAGAGTTTAATAAACTGTTCTTACCTTTCACAGGATTTTGTGCAGTTTTGTGATAGCCAACTCATATGGGTCAAAGACTGCCATAAACTGTGGATCTCTAATAGATAGCAGATAGAATACATAGCAATTTGTACCCTAGACTTGCTGTGATGTCAAAGTTTCAGATAATTTAATATAGAGGAATTCCAAAAGCAGTTTAAACACACACACACCATCATAAAATGGTGTTAAACCTGTCCTTCCCTGGCCCAGGTCAGGACGTTTCAAGATGTATTTATATCCCTCACCTCTCCTCCTCCCCAGTCCTGGGCAGTCTTTTACTGCCCCTTTTGGTCATGGTACTAGCCTTGACCCTGATCAGAATCATTTAAAACAATGCTCCTAGCCCTGCCCCTAAGGATTCATGTGTCCACTGATTGGCCTCCATATGGAAGATACTCCTTGGTTTCTGTTGTTTGCTGGAATTATTTTGCTGTGTCTGAGAAGTTGTTGAAGGGACAGCTTCATGCATCTACAGGCTCTATCTCCTCTGCACAGCTGTGGCAATGTCAGCCCTCAAGGTAAATGCAGTGAACACCGTGGGAGAAATCTCCGGTTGGAGACAAGATGCTGTGAGATGAGGATGACATTCCAAATAGTGCAGCAGGCATTTGGAGATCCAGCCCAAGAAATTCCAGAGGGCATGCAAATTGCTGCCAGCTACAGTAGATGCTGGGACATGTGGACGGATGGTCTGAGGGTGGATGATTCCGGAGTCATTTCGGGAATGCACAATGACCCTCTCAGAAAGCAGTTGGCCAGAGGAAGGCCCAATGAGGATCCAAGAGTGACCTTGTGGTCCTCAACCTTACTGCCTTAGTAATGGATGGAAAACAATCTAAATATAAAGGCATTTCTTTTTCTCCACTGTGGTTGTCCTGCTCAACTTGCAAGTCCAGGGACAAGGCCTACTGTCTGGGATGTCAGAGAGCTAAGATTCCATTCTTTAATCATCCTTATTTTTAGTCATGGGGACAAGGGATTTGAATTACCATGGTATCATCTCCTTGGGCTAAAATGCATCTGCTACTAAGAATCTTCATGGAAACGTTAGATCTGATTTTTTTTTTCTTCCATAACCTCTATTGTTGGGGGCATAGGTATTCTCCAAAAACTACTGTTAAATAATCCAGATTTGCTAACCCATCTATAATCTTGTTCTGATTCCCTCTTTAGCTTCATCTTCTCCGTCATCATCATTACTCCCCAGATCACTTAAGTCCCCCTACTTGCACACCTACTACCTAGAGAATGCTGTTTTTAAAAGTCATCTTTCCCTTAATAGATAACTGCACAGAACAGCAAGGAGGCACTCAGGGAGGTGGGGCGTTATGCTCGTCATGGAATTTGGAGAGCAGGCTTGCGTTTGGGAATTCAGCAGTCAGCAAAGGTGCCGGTCCTTTTTTTGGAGACCTGTCAGTCCTCAGTTGAATATCAGAGTACACTCCTGACCTGCTGCAGTTTGCATTCAGTGATTTTGATCTTTCCAGCAGGGTGTGTTGCTATGGCGAGCTTCCCATTGGCTCAATGAGCCTCATTTGGAATCAGATGGGTAATTATGTCTTTTCTGGCTTCCCACCCTATTCTAATTAGCGTACTTTACCTAACCTGAGCCAGCAGCAACTGTCTCAAACTCTCTGCATCCCTTTCTACTTAATCTAAGAAGCTTGCTTGACTAGACAGTAAATATCAATGGCTAAAAGACTTAGAATTCCTCCTCCCCCTCTCTGTCCTCTCCCATCTTTCTTCTTCCTTGTCAACTTATGTGATAACAGTACCTTGATTTTTTTTTTTTTTTTTTTTTTTTTTTTTGAGATGGAGTTTCTCTCTTGTTGCCCATGCTGGAGTGCAATGGCATGATCTTGGCTCACCACAACCTCCACCTCCCAGGTTCAAGTGATTCTCTTGCCTCAGCCTCCCGAGTAGCTGGGATTACAGGCATACGCCACCACGCCTGGTTAATTTTATATTTTTAATAGAGATGGAGTTTCTCCATGTTAGTCAGGCTGGTCTCGAACTCCTGACCTCAGGTGATCCACCCACCTCAGCCTCCCAAAAGTGCTGGGACTACAGGCGTGAATCACCATGCCTGGCTAATACCTTGATTTTTAATCTTCCTTTTTATCTTTCCAGTTAGTGTCACACCTTTGAGTTCATCTGGGATAGGAGGGGAGAGGGGGTAGGTTGGAGGGCTAGTCTGAGTGCCCTCAAGATGAGAGCATTTCCGAGGCAGGGTCACCTGCTTAGACGGTTGCCCTGACCCCTTTCCTATGTGGGAAGAGAGGACAGAGCCCAGGCAAATCTTCCTTGCAGTGGAAATGACCGAGGTCTGGCTCTCAGGATGAGTAGCTTTGATGAAGGTCACTTGGAAGCTATTTGGCAGGTATGAGCTCAAAACCTTGCTTGCTCTCATCCTACACATCCCCATGAGTTCAACGCTTCTCAGAAAGTTTTAGTCACAGAACCTTCACTTGAAACGAAATTCAAGCAGAATTGCACTGGAGCAGATAGCAGCTGAGTGGCTGAGAGCCAGGGATGTGGGGGTGCCGGGAGTAGGCGTCCCCTCAGTCACCCCTTTCCCCACCTTCTGTCCCTGCAGTACCCCCACCAAACATCCCAAGAACCACTGCCCCCCAGACCACACAGCCTCCTTTAGCCAAAGGGCATTGTAAGCTGAGCCTTCCCTATCCCCCATTCCTCCTTTCTCCAACCAGAGAGGACAGATGCTCCCAAGTAAATGAGCTGAAATTCAAGTCAGAGACATTCCTAGGGGCTGTTTACTTGGTGTTCCATGCCTAATGGGTTCGGATGTGCCCTCTGGCTGAATCACGCCTCTGACAGTCCAGCAGACGCTGCCAAGAAGCAGGGTTGGCGTTGGGCAGCAGGGTCACCACCACAGACGTGTGGCATCTGATACCTCCCCACCTGCTTGACTCTTCCAGCATCTCTCCCTTCGACAGACAGATTCCTGGCTCCGTTGTTCGGGGTTTCCTCATGCCTTCTCATGCTTTCTGTACTGCGTCTGCACTGAGTCTGAGATCAGGCAAGCATCTCAAATTACAGAGCAGGGATTTGGGAGAGAAGAGAAGATACTGAAATGGTAATACCCAAGAAAGTCCTGCTTTTTAAAAAAATATATTGGGTAGTACTCGGCGAGCATCCAGCGGAGCAGGTAGTAGACTCCACATCCCTTTGTCCTTAATCTAAGAGGCTTGTTTGAGTAGGCAATCTACATCTTGACATCTCCTGGGAGCAGTGGTAGTGTGCCGGACCTGGAGCCAGAAGCCTGAATCTGCTTCCAGCTCAGCAGTGAACAGTTCCAGTGACCCTCAGCAAATGTCTTGACCCTTTAAACTTGGCCTATATTGTTAATAAAATAAAATGTCATTTCCAAGGCCTCTTCTAAGCTCTATCTTTGTGTTTAACAGGCCACTGATAGTTACTGCCTGGCAGTAAGTCCTCAGCCCCGTTCAGAGCAAAGGGGTCCAGGAGGCTCTTTCAATGAAGTTGTTCTGGAAAATGTCCTGCATGTTGAATGAAATCAGCCTTGTAACCCTGCTCAGGCCAAACGCAACCATACACTGGACCAAGGGAAGCCAGCCACCAGTCAGGTGACCCGTAGCTACTCTATCCAAAGTGGGCCCTCCTTATTGATGGTGACCAGACCTGAGATTCTCCGATGCCAAGAGGAGGATTGAAGTTCTTATAGAGAACATGCTGGAGCAACCCAGGAAGACAGGGTAATCTGAACAAGGACTGTCGTTGCTCCACTTCTTCAGGGCACCCCCACAGGCCAGTTCTGGGAGCACTGCGACCCAGCACTCAGTTTCCCATGTGGCCTTACGGTCAACACCCATCACCAGAGGAAGGTCAAGCCCATCTTGCCCTGGCAACCTAGTATCACCTAGAGGCGATGATTCCATTCTATTTTGCAGGGAGGTCATGATGTGTAAGAGGTAAGTCCTGGGTCTTAAATCAACTGGGATTGCAAATTGGGTGTTGGGCATTACTCCTTGTTTCTAATCTTACACATAAGATTAGCTCCACGTGGGTCAATGGAGCAAACATTTCTTCAAAATCATGAGCCTGAGTAGTTTATTACTAATAAGGTGACCTTGTAAAAGATGTGTGACCTTGTAAAAGATGCTTGACCTCTGTCTTAGTTTCCTCATCATCTGATAGGGACAATGTTGTTCAATCTACCTACCTCCTCGGGCTGCTGTAGAAAGAAATCAAATGGAATCATGTACATGAACATACTCAGTCATACAATGGACTAGATAAATAATTTTCCTTAAAACCCAGACAGTGAGGGGCATGAGACAGGACAGCATGGAACTAACAGCACTGGCTCTGGAATCAGACTTGACTGGGTTCAGATCATGGCTCTGCCAATTCCTACAAGAGTGACCTTGGACAAATTACTTAGCCTTTGTAGGTCTCAGTTTTCTCATCTGTAAAACAGCAATAATATAGCACTTACTTTATAGGGTTGTTAATTAAGTTAATGTATGTCAAGAGAAGTGCCTAGCATATAGTAAATGCTCCCAAATGTCTATTATTATAAAGAATGCCACATACCTCTGGCCAGAAGCACATTTTCTGGGCTCCCACAGCCCTCCTGTGCCCATAGAAGGGAAGCGTTTGCTGTGGACCTTGGCATTCTTGAAGGGATGCCTGATGGGTCCTCCTCCTCCAACAGAGGTGGTTCCTGGCCTCCTATTCCAGCACAGTTGACTGTGAGAGCACGTGCAACTTCCGCCTTCCCAAGAGCTTCCATTTCCTGCCCTAGAAAAGAAACGCATTCGCAATGACCTGTCCCACAAATGGTCACTTGGATTACCTCATTTGTGGTATCCTGGACAAAACCCCTGCTCCATGATTTCCTGGATGTACACCCTACTGCAGGGGGGCGTATGAGCCCACACACGCCACCAAATCAGCAAGAGAAGTCGAGGAAACAACCCTGGGCCTAAAGAGCTCCCTCAGGAAGGCATGGAGAATTATTTTTGCTTTAAATATCTCTAAAGAAGGTTTAGAAAAGAGACTCTCAGCCGGGCGCGGTGGCTCAAGCCTGTAATCCCAGCACTTTGGGAGGCCGAGACGGGCGGATCACGAGGTCAGGAGATCGAGACCATCCTGGCTAACACGGTGAAACCCCGTCTCTACTAAAAAATACAAAAAACTAGCCGGGCGAGGTGGCGGGCGCCTGTAGTCCCAGCTACTCGGGAGGCTGAGGCAGGAGAATGGCATAAACCTGGGAGGCGGAGCTTGCAGTGAGCTGAGATCCGGCCACTGCACTCCAGCCTGGGCGACAGAGCGAGACTCCGTCTCAAAAAAAAAAAAAAAGAGACTCTCCAGCTTTTCCTTTGCCTTTACGTTTTCTGGTTGGAAACATAGAAATTTCCTATCTTGAGTCCAGGATGAAGTGGATATTTTTTAAGGGAGTTTTGTTTCCAGAACACAGTCTGTTCTTCTCAGCGAAGCCCTTAATTGGAAACAGTTGTCACTGACCCCATTGGCATGCCCCGGGGTGGGGAGGGCATGCACCCAGCCTGCAGTGACTTTGCTCTGTCATTTCCAAGGAGGCAGCCTGAAGAACTGAGCCCCATGTGCCGGGGGCCTCGCTGGGCTGACCAGTCTGCGTGGTAAAGGGCCGGGACAGAGGGTGGTTTCAGCCATGCACACTCGGTTTTCTGCAGTGGTTCTAATTCAGGCTGTCCAGAGACGATCACTTGGATGACTCCTAGAAAGGTCCCCTCTGGAGCAGGAGAACAGGAGAGGAAGAGGGTGGCCATTGCACTTAGAGTGACTCTTCTGTGTTGGGTTAGCTGCTGGCTGGATTTCTGCCCTTGGCTGCAGCCTCTTGTAGATGACACATTCATACCCAGCCAGCATGACAGCCTTGGCTGCAGGTTTGGATTTCCTAACACCCAGATGTGAGCCGTGAGTGGCACACAGCAGTGACCCATTCCTAATATTTGCTCAGATGACACAAAAGTCTTTGTCCTTGAAGCCAATTGCAAGCCAAACCTTGGACTCTGTCACCCTGGCTTCCACAGATGCTTGCTTCATAAGTCCTAAGGTAAGAAATAGCACAGCTCCATCCTCCAGCCTTACCACGAACGGATGCCAATGTGCAAGCTCAGGAAGCTTCTGCATTAGGAAGAGGCTGCCGGAGCACTTGCAGTGAGTGACTCGGATCATGCAGGCCCTGTCAGATGACTTATGTCACTTTCCTCAAGGAGAAAATTACACTCTTAATACTTGGCTGAGGGGAGGAGGCATTCTTTGGGGAGATTAAAAAAAAAAAAATGTTTTGCAGATTTTACCTTTTTTAACCTCAAAAATATTTTTAAATTTAAGATGTTTTCTGAGGTAGAGAGTTTTAAATCTAAGATGTGAGGTGTGACACTGTAATTGTGAACTCCACCATCCAGCTAAGCTAAGGCCTATGGCGCATAATTCACTCTTTCCTTCAGCGAATATTTGAACAGTGTAAAACTAAAACAGCCCGTTAAGCAATGTGCAAGGTTCTCCCGCTGAAACACAGCCTGGAGTCATAAGACTTGGTCGCTGGGCTGCAGCAGTCAGAGTCCGATTAAGACATTCAGAGACCATAAAGATAGGACCCACTATGGAACCTCACCCCAAATTAAAGACAACACCAAATTGCATTTTTTTAAGCGTAAGGGAAGGAAATAAAGGATCTGATTTTTCCTAAGATGAATGTTTCAGTAGCAAATAATCTCCACTTCTCCCATCTTCTGCCCCCCCCCATTCCCATCCCTCCTCCCCGTCTCCACCACAATGCTCATCCACCAGAGGAAAGTGGGGGTGGGGGAGGGGTTGCACTTGAGTGACAGGTGTGAGGTTATGGCTCGAAAGTGAGAGCTTAACCCCAGGGGAGAGAGAGACTTCCTTTCACAGCAAAGTGGTCTAAAGTAGGCCAAGGCAGCTGGTTGGGAGAGGAATGAGAATTCTCAAGAGGTGATGAAACTGATGCCGTAATGTCAGAGTGGGGAAGACATAGCAGACTTTAACTCGGGAAGTTTCTGTGAAAGAACTGAGGCTGTTGGAGCCTATGAGAGAGTAATACTGGAGTGAAATCAAAAGAGTTGACGTGAAGGCCATGCAGAAAATTATCTTGATTCTTCCAGGACACTAAGGACAAAAGCAACAATTCAGTTTCCACAGAGAAATGTGTGTTCTTGGGGAACAGTGGAGGAAATCATTCAAGGAGAAACATTGGCTTTTAAAGTCACTAGACTCAAAGATGGGGTTGGGGTCATTCATGGAAGGGAACAGAAAACTAGAAAGGCTTGGAAATAACTTGGTGATATTTTTGGTTGATACAAGCTGAATTTTCTTTTTCTTTTTTTTGAGACCAAGTTTCATTCTGTTGCCCAGGCTAGAGTACAGTGGCACAACTTTGGCTCACTGCAACCTCCATCTCCCAGGTTCAATCAATTCTCCTGTCTCAGCCTCCCAAGTAGCTGGGACTACAGGCACGTACCACCAGGCCTGGCTAATTTTTTTTTTTTTTTTTTTGTATTTTTAGTAGAGAGAGGGTTTCACCATATTGGTCAGGCTGGTCTCGAACTCCTGACCTCAGGTGATCCATCCACCTCGGCCTCCCAAAGTGCTGGGATTATATGCGTGAGCCACCCCACCCAGTCTATACAAGCTGAACGTTCTAAACTCTAAATCCCACAGTCTTTGGTGGACTGCATCCTAGATTCACCTTCCCTTAGCTGTGTACCAAGAGGTTGGATGCAGTAGGCACCATGGGGAAGGAGCACTATAGGAGTCACAAAGCGGAAAGGCTGTGAATCCTAGGGTACCCTTTGGAAAAGCCATTGGGAGAGGGTGACCTACTACACAAGGGACAATGTAAAGTATCTGGAGGCTTCTGCTTGTGACTGCTCTGAGGCCAGGTTTTCACATAGCAGCTTTTACGTCTATTTGTTTTATGTATTTCTCTCTAATTAAGTTTCTTCAGCTGTTTAAAAAAAAAAAAAGTTCTCAAAGCAAAGTCCCTGGACCAACAACATCAGCATCACTGGGGATCTTAGAACCTGAACCAATGATGTGCCTGGCCCCGACCTACAGAAGCGGAATCTGTAGGGGCAGGGCCAGCAATCTGTATTTTAATAAGCCCTTCTTGGGATCTTGTTTGAGAACCACTTGTTTAGCAAAACGGCAGACCCATTGCGCTATCAGAGTCTTAAATATTTCACCTTTGTGCTATTTATGGGTCTGCTTTTGGCTTTAGTATTTAAACTGCCTTTGCAGAAATGAACAAGGTTTCTGTGCCGTAGAACTCAATGTTTCCGGGGTTATTACGCATATTACTGAATCCACAGTTTTAACCTTGGGGGTGAGGAGGAGGCACAGCAGGGCCAGCATGTAATTTGATCAGCTCAATCTGCCTTCTTTTTCTAGGTTAAGGGGAGTGCAAAACAGTACACAGACATGTGGGGAGGGGGGCTCCGGCTGCATTTGGCTCCTCATGAGCTGTCTGTCCGAGGCAACTGAGAAGTGTCCTTAAGACCTGCACCAGCTGGCTCTTGCCTTTGGAAACAAGTGCTCAGAGGCCGGCATGTGATATGCCAGCAGCAGCTAGGTTGCTCACATGGTTTCCATCTCCTTTTCCTGTCCAAATTCAATCATCTTGCATTTCCCTGAGCCTCCACCCTAACCCCAGGAAAAATGGGATTTCAGAGCCCTGGAGACTCCGTTATGCAGTTATCCCTTAGCCTCCCGGCTCCTTCCAGCCACACATTCTGACTAGCACTCTCCCTGACTGGATTCCAGACCTGCCAAGACATTCCAGGATAGAAGCGATTCCTTCCTGCTGGCTGCCTGGCTCAGGTTGTCAAGCCAGATATGTGAGGCCAAGCACAGGTATCTCTTAGAGAGGCCAAGAGACACGTGATCCCTGCAGCCTCTGGTGCAGAGGAGCAGGCAACCAGGGCTTGTGCAAACCTTGGAGACAGTAAGCAGCAGAAGACTGCATGTTATGTAAGCGCAGCTTGTGGGTTGCGCGCTGCTATTCACCTGTTGCTAATTAGTGCGCTGCCTGTCAGGACTCAGGCTAGGAAGACATCTTCCTCCGACGCATGCTCACCTCACTGTCAGAGTGAAGACATAATGATCCAGTCTAGAAGGGTTCTGTCCAACAGGAAAATTTATTGAACGATGTGGTATGTTAGGTGCTGAGGATACAAGATGAATAAACCAGGGTCCCTGCTCATAAGGAACTTGTGATCAAGAAGATGGACACAAACGAGTCAACAGTTGTGTACAATCCATGTGATACAGAAAGCAAAATTACCTTCGGTGTACAAAAATCCTGCAGTGCTTTGAAAGTTGAGTCAGGCTAACTCAGAGGTCCCTTCTAGAAGTGTGTTCTAGGCAGGGAGAACAGTAAGTGCAAAAGTTGGGGAGTGGGGTTGGGGTTCTCAAATCCTGAAATGGCAAAATTAAGCTAAGGTTCCCATGCCAGGTACAGAGTCAGGAGGGCTGCTTCCTCCGGACGGGGCCAGCAATAAGACTCAAAATGTGAGTAGGAGAACCCAAGGAGAAAGTAGGTAGGAACAGGTCAGGACATGGACAGAGAAGGGTGGGGAGAAACGGGGGGCAGGGAGATTGCTGGGATCATGAGCTAGCACTGAGGCTTGTCTTTGTGAGTCTCTGCAGAGGACGCTTAGGAGCAGGAGCCTAGCATAGAAGGCAGGGTCAGGGGCTGGGCACAGTAGCCCATGCCTGTAATCCCAGCACTTTGGGAGGCTGAGGCAGGTGGATCACAAGGTCGGGAGTTCGAGACCAACCTGGTCAATATGGTGAAACCCCATCTCTACTAAAAGTACAGAAATTAGCCAGGAGTGGTGGCATGCACCTGTAATCCCAGCTACTCGGGAGGCTGAGACAGGAGAATCGCTTGAACCTGGGAGGCAGAGGAGGTTGCAGTGAGCCGAGATCATGCCACCGCACTCCAGCTGGGCAATAGAGCAAGACTCTGTCTCAAGAAAAAAAAAAAGAAGGCAGGGTCAGAAGAGAGGCAGCTGGAGCCCAGAAACAGTTTAAATCCCCCCTCCACGGTTTTCTGTATCCGGGAAGGCACTAGCAGGAATGAGAGGGAGAATCCAGGAGTGGAGAACTGAAATCTGCCCATTTGTACACAAGGTAAAGTTTAAAAAAAAAAAACACCAGGGAGCAAAGAATATATAAGGGTCAAAAAGTTTACAAAGCAAAAAACAATCCCGTGGAGGTACGATTTGTTCTATTTCCCGACCTACAAAGAGATCTTCCCTCAAATGTCAGGCTCTGGCCCCAGCTCTCTTTTCCTCTCAATGTCTCTCTCATGGCCCCACCACCTGGACTTCAATGACCATGAACACCGTCAGTCTCCAGACCAGCCTCTGTCCCAGCAGACAAGTGTTTACTGGACACCTTCACCTTGAACCCCCATGAACACTGCAACCCCAACATGTCCAAATGTGAATACACCATCACCAGCCCTCCCTGCCATCCCCTCACCATTGGGCCCTGGCTCAGGGAATGGTACCTCAATTCATCTTAATGCCTGACCCAGAAATCCAAGGAGGCCTCTCTCTCACCTCCTCCTTCTAATCAAATTATTTCCTAAACCACTCTGGAACGTATTCACCTTGTATTAGTTTGCTATTGCTGCTGTAACAAACTGCCACAAACTTAGTGGATTAAAACAACACAAGTTTATTATCTTACAGTTCTGAAGGTCAAAACTCCTACAATCAAGAGGTTGGCAGGGCTGTGGTCCTTCTGAAGGCTTTAGAAAAGGATCTGCTTCCTTGCCTTTCCTAGCTTTCAAAGGCCACCTGCATTCCTTGGCTTGTGGCCCCTTCCTCCAGCTTCAAAGAAAACAGCAGAGCATTGTTGGGGTTCAAAAAATAACATCCCAAAATGAAGGTCTCAGAAGCAGCCTCAGAAGCAAAAGTCACAAGATTTGTAACCTCCTCAATTGCTCCTATAGATAACATCACTATTGTAAAACCTAAAATTGGTGTTTGAGGGTATCTTTCAGACTTTTCATTTTGACGAACGAGCTGGTGCCATCCAGAACAGTTAACCCATTATCAAGAAACTGTCTCAATTGGTCTTGTGACCCCCTACCCAGGAACTGACCCAGCACAAGAAGACAGTTTCAACCCTCTGTGATTTCCTTCCCAACTCAACCAATCAGCATACCCATTCCCTAGCTCTCTCTCCACCAAACTACCCTTAAAAAACCCTTGCCTTTGAGTTCTCAGGGAGGTGGATTTGAGAATTATCTTCCATCCTTTTGCTTGACTGACCCTGTGATTAGTGAACTCTTTCTTTGTTGCAACACCTGCTGTTCTCAGTGAATTGGCTTTTCTGGGCAGCAGGCAAGAAGAACCCATCAGGCAATTACATTAGCATTAGATCATAATCTTTTTGTCCAGTCATATTTCTACATGGCTGTCCATACTTTTCTGAATCTAAGCATAAACATGGACAATTTTCCCTGTATCTTTGGGTCTTCATTCTGAAGGCTCTTGTGTTATACACAGAGCCTTAAATAAATAAGCCTTAAACATGTTTATATGCCTTTTCTCCAAGTAATCTGCCATTTGTGAGTTGATTTTTCAGCAAACCTTCAGAGAGTAAAGGGGAAATTTTCCCTTGGCCCCTACAGTTTCAACAAAGTTCTCTCGTCTTCCATCTTTTAAGGATTCTTGTGATTACCTTGGGCCCACCCAGATAATCCAGGATAACTTCCTCATCTCAAGATCCTTAACTTAATCCAAGTACTTTTTGTCTTATAAAGTAACATTTGCACATGTTCCGGGGATTAGGAAATGAACCCCTTTAGGGGGGCCATTATTCTACCTACCACACATCACTTCCTACCCCAATAACACTGCCACCATCTCCTTCATTTGGAGTCACCAATACACTCTTAAATGCATAGAAGAATCACAAAGTATTTAATGAGGGGAAGAACAAAAGAGAGAGAAGAAGAAGGAGAAAATAAAGAGAAGGGGAGAGAGGAGAAGAAAGCCTCTTCCCACAGACTCCCTGAAGCAAAGGATGCCTTTCATTCCCAGTCTCTTACCTAGTTTCCTTGACCCCAGTATTTCCCCCTGCAAATCATTCTTGGCCTTGCTGTTTCCCTTTGCCCTTGTTATTTGCTCTGTCTATAATTTCAATCTCTATTTCCTAACAGTCACCCCCACTCTACCCCAACCCCTACACAGAGCACCCGGCTAAGTCCTGTTCCTTCAGGTCTCAGTTGAGATGCCCTTTCCCCAGGAAGCCTTCCCCAGCTCTCAGGTTTAGGTCTCCTGGGGTCTCCAGTGGGTGCCATTGTACCTTGCTCTTATCTGTCCTAGCGCTTATCTCATAAGTAATCTTATCTGTCCTAGCACTTATCTCATAAGTAATCATAAGATTATCTCAAAAGTAATCATCCATTCTCTTGTCTACCTTCTGCTCTGAGCTTTCAACACTTTGAGAACAAAGTATGAATCTTTTTCCATGTTTCCCCCCAAGCACATTGTAGGGCTCAATAAATATTTTCTGAATAAGATTTTTAAAAATAAAATAACACTTCTTTTCATTGAACCTCTTTGGAAGCCAGATCTGATCTAGTTGCTTATGTTCAATGCTAGCCCCAGGTCTTGCTCTTTATTGATGCTTATTGCCTATTGCTGGCTTGATCGGAGGGTATGGTGACAAAGTCAATAGATGCATTCCAGTGGGAAGGGAGGGGGCAGTAAACAGTTCAGGGCTTCTCAGTTGGTCCCAGATCAGGAAGGCAACTGAGGACACGTCCCTGGCAGACAGGCCTGGAAGATTTTCCAAAACTGGGATCCAGAAGAGAGGTTTCCCCTCTCAGGTCACATAGGCAAGGCTGGACTTTGCTGTCTGTAATTTCATCACTGGCCAGAGCAGGATTTCTGAAATGTAATAAGAATTCCAGGACAGCACACATGAGGCAGCAGCTGGCCGGCAGCCTTATGCTAGATGAAGGCTGGGTAGCAAGGCAGTTCCCCAGCAGGGACACATGCTAGGGCGGCCCACATTCCTTTCTGCTCCACCCGCCATAACCCACCTCCCCTTCTCCCTTCTCATCTGTATTTCTGAATGCCAGGCCCACTCAGGCCAGACATTTAAGAGACCACCACCAAACTTCTAGCACCTTCAACAGTTGTCAAGACTGATGAGAGAAAAAAAAAAAGACAAGAAGTGGCCGGGCGCGGTGGCTCAAGCCTGTAATCCCAGCACTGTGGGAGGCCGAGATGGGCGGATCACGAGGTCAGGAGATCGAGACCATCCTGGCTAACACGGTGAAACCCCGTCTCTACTAAAAAATACAAAAAACTAGCCGGGCGCGGTGGCGGGCGCCTGTAGTCCCAGCTACTCCGGAGGCTGAGGCAGGAGAATGGCGTGAACCCGGGAGGCGGAGCTTGCAGTGAGCTGAGATCCGGCCACTGCACTCCAGCCTGGGCGGCAGAGCGAGACTCCGTCTCAAAAAAAAAAAAAAAAAAAAAAAAAGACAAGAAAACAAATTGTTAGCAAATGACTCTTCCTCATCTGTTTTGACACATGAAGGATTGACAAAACCATACTTCGTCTCCTTCAGGAGTTAGTGTGGCCAATGCAAATCATATCAAAAGTACTCATTAATTTAGTTTCTGTAGACTAGAAGATAAACAAGTATCTTTCTCTTTCTTCCTCTCTTTTTACTTTAAAATAAATAAAATAAATATTATAGGACTTTCACAGTCAAAGTCAACTTTTCACTTTCTTTTCAAAAATTTCCTGGAAATTTTTGTTCTGGTTTCTTTTCACAGTTATATGATATTTACTTATTTGTTTTTCTCTCAGTGAACATTTAGGTTGTTCTGGGTTTTTTCTTCTTTCAAATAATTCTACAATATATTCTTCTGCATATCTTATGTACACATGGGAGAATCTCTTAAGTGGAATGATGGTTAAGTACTTCCACATCTTTACTAGATAAGTAATTACTAAATTACTATCCAAAATGGTTGCATCAATTTATACTCCCACCCACAATGTACATGTTGCTCTGTATCTTCTTGAATACTTTGGCAAATGGTTGTTTTTACCAGTCTTATAGATATAAAATGGTACCTTGCTTTGCTTTAATTTACATTTCCCTGACTACTACTGAGATTGGCATCTTTTCATATATTTATTGGCCTTTTAGATTTCATCTTCTGTGAATTACCTGTTCATATCTTTTGCCTAATTTCCTATTGAGACATTTACCTTTTTCTTATCAATCTACAGTTTGGATTGCATATAAATTTGTCTATATGATTTGAATCCTATAGAATGCATTTGATTCTGAATCATATACATTCTGAATAATAGTCCTTTTTTTTTTTTTTTTTTTTTGGTAGAGATGAGGTGTTGCTATTTGGCCCAGGCTGATCTCAAACTCCTGGCCTTAAGCAATCCTCCCACCTCAGCCTCCCAAAGCTCTAGGATTATGGTGTGAGCCACCAGTCTAGTACCCACTAGTACCCAGCCTGGATACTAGTCTTTTGTTGTTTATAGGCTATGTTCATTCAAGTCTTCCAAGAAGCAGAAATCAAAACAAAATTGGAAGTGCAAGACAATAATGGGGGGGTAACACCTGTGCAGGATAATGGGGAAAAGGGCAGGCATGGTTGGGGAGGGTTTTCAGACACCAATGCAGGTCTTTATGCCTGTGAAAGGGAAGAAGAGGAAAGAGAATTGGGTAGGAAAAGCCTCCATCTGCAGGGCACCTCTGAGAAATGGGGAGCCCCAGAAGAAAGTTTGCCTTTTAAAGAAGTCCCACATTGAGCAAGAATGAGCAAGTTCGAGACCAGCCTGGCCAACATGGTGAAATTCTGTCTCTACTAAAAATACAAAAATTAGCCGGGAGTGGTGGTGGGTGCTTGTAGTCCCAGCTACTCAGGAGGCTGAGGCAGGAGAATGGCGTGAACCTGGGAGGCGGAGCTTGCAGTGAGCCGAGATCGTGCCACTGCACTCCAGCCTGAGCAACAGAGGGCGACTCCATCTCAAAAAAAAAAAAAGAAAAGAAATTTATGACACGGAACCTTCATATCATAAATACATCTATCTATCTATTAAAGAATACCTAGGCCAACCACGGTGGTTCACATCTGTAATCACAGCACTTTGGGAGGCCAAGGCAGGCGGATCACTTGAGGCCAAAAGTTTGGGACCAGCCTGGGCAACATAGTGAGATCCTATCTTTACCAAAAAAAAAAAAAAAATTAGCCAGGTGTGGTGTCACCCACCTGTAGTCCCAGTTCCTCAGGAGCCTGAAGCAGGAGGATTGCTTGAGTCCAAGAGTTCAAGGCTGCAGTGAGCTATGATGGTGCCAACTGTACCCTAGCCTGGGTGACAGAGAGACACCTTGTCTCTAAAAAACCCTAAGAGCAAAAACAAAAACAAAAAGAATACCTAAACAAGCTTTATAATTTTCTTCATAAAGGTCATGTATATATTTCTGGTACCTTATAGCTTTTGTTTCTCTTACAGGTGTTAGCTTTAAATTTTTTTATTTTCTAACTGTGGTAGGTACCTTAAAATGCAAATTAATTTTTGTATAATGACTTCTATCTAGTAACTTTGATGTGTTCTCCTATAAATTTTATGAGGCTCTCTTTTACACATCTCTGGAAAGTTTGGATACTTAGGTACCAGAGCAAAAGTCATCAGCAAGCACATCCCCTTGGTGACCAAAGCAGTCCAAGCAAAGGACTAACTTGTAAACTCCCTTGGCTAAACTGCTGCAGCTTGTTCCTAAAGCTTACTATCCTATTGACATATGCAACAGCAACGCCCCCTTCTGGAGACCTGCCAGCAAGACAGAACTCTCCAGGGAGAAAGCCCTCGTGCTTGTTTAGATCAAAGATCCAGACCAAGTGGCCTAGCTTGAGGTCAGCCTTGCTGTTACAAAACAGAATGATCCCCAGGCAAAGGACTCAGAGCCAGCTGGGTTAGATGAGGGGCTGCCTGGGTGACCTGATTAGAGGATGGTGTTTCTTGATTGGCCACATCCACTCTGTCCTTCCACTCCTCCGACTTGAAAAGGCCTTAGGGACATCAGAAAGCAGGCCAGAAGGAGGAGGCAGTACTGCATGGAGAAAGAGTTACCGTGAAGCCCGCTGAACACCCCTATTCAGCCCGCAAGCTGTTCCCCAGCTAGGCTTCCACCCAAAGCTTCCATCTGGCTTGATTGCTGGGGGCAGTTGGCAGCTTCAAGAGACCTGTGAGGCCAGGAAGATGCATTCCATAGCTGTTGGCTTTGAGATCATCCGATATGATGCTAGAGAAAGACAGAGAGAGGAGGATGAAGAGCTGATGCCCATTTGTTGGGCACTGGCATCTCATTGGACCCCAGCTGTCTCCGTGCAATGGCCCAGAGGCAAGGTGACTTTTCTAGAGATCCCATTTCCCCTTAGAGAAAGGCCATTTCTCCATTGCCTACTTGGGTGTATAGGATAATGGCCTGATGTGAAGGGCTAGGTTTTATTTCCATGTCTATCAAAGCTGAAAGCCAGTGGGGCAGAGTAAAAAGTAAATGAACCTCAGACAGACCTGAGTTCAAATCCCTGTGTGAACTCAGGCAGGGTGTAATCACCTCTTCTGAACTTTTATTTCATCCTCTGTCTAAGGGAGAAGAAAATACCTTCTTTGTACGGTTGTTGAGATGATTAAATTGAAATTAAATCATGTACATCGCAGCAGAGTGGCTGCCTGATAAAGCCGTTTTTAATCCTTAGAAGGATAATCACTGAGTCACCTCTCTAATGGATGTGGCATACTTGCCAATCTCAACCTTTTCCCAGTGAACTAAGAAATGTGAGTTCTCCTGAAATGAGAGGCAGCCACTAAGCCCTGTGTTGTGTGCTCAGGATGGGGTTTATGTATATGTGGTAACTCATTCTATTCTTATGACCACCCTGTGAGGTGGATAGAATGGATATTATAGCCATGCTGCAAATGAAGAGACTGAGGTTCAGAAAAGCACCGTCATGTCTTGAAGTCACGAGCAGGATATCGAGAGCAGAGATAATAAGCTGTGTGCGTCCTTTCCAGAAGCCTTTGCTGTGCTGCCCAGGTCATTACCCTTCTCCTGCCTTGACAATCTAGTCCTAGACCTCAGGTAATCCCATAGGTTTTTTGTGTGTGTTTTTTGTTTGTTTGTTTGTTTGAGATGGAGTCTTGCTCTGTTGCCCAGGCTGGAGTGCAGTGGTGCAATCTTGGCTCACTGCAACCTCTGCCTCCCAGGTTCAAGCGATTCTCCTGCCTCAGCCTCCTGAGTAGCTGGGATTACAAGCGCCCACCACCACGCCCAGCAAATTTTTGTATTTTTACTAGAGACGGGGTTTCACCATGTTGGCCAGGCTGGTCTCGAACTCCTGACCTCAAATGATCCACCCGCCTCAGGATTACAGGGCGGGTGGGATTACAGGAGTGAGTACTGGGATTACAGGAGTGAGTCACCGCACCCGGCTTTTTGTTTTGTTTTATTCTGTTTTTAGAGACAGAGTCTCACTCTCTGTCTGGAGAGACAGAGTACAGCGACACAGTCATGTCTCACTATGTTGCCCAGGCTGGTCTCTAACTCGCGGCCTCAAGCAATCCTCCTGCCTCAGCCTTCCAAAGCACAGACATGACAGGCATCACTGTGCCCTGCCTTAACCCCCCAGTTTTTAACTTAGCTCTGGGGCAATCCTGATCTCTCTTTTTCAGAGGATAAATTAATTATTTCAATTGCCAGGAGCAACAGTTCATTGACCTACATGACCCTTCCCGGCTCTAGTGTTAACAAGAATTGACTGAAAAGCTATGGTTTTTTCTATTCTCGCTTTTCCTAGGAACTGCCATTCTGTGTAATGTCCATGAGCTGGAAAGTACAATCAAATAACATTAAAGAGGCAAGAAAGGCTCATGGGAAGAAAAAAAGGGCAAAAGAAGCATTTTTATAGGAATCAGCAAATCAATCTTTAAACAAAAAATGATTGCTCTTATTATATACTGTCTTTACTACAATGATCTGTGCAGCCGCTGGTCCCTTCATTCATTTGTAAGGTTCTGGAGGGAAAAGGTCTGTGTCTGTGTTTAATCTTGTTGTTGTTGTTGTTGTTGTTGTTGTTTTGAGATGGAGTCTCAGTCTGTCTCCCAGGCTAGAGGTGCAATGGCATGATCTCGGCTCACTGCAAGCTCCGCCTCCCGGGTTCACGCCATTCTCTCACCTCAGCTTCCCGAGTAGCTGGGACTACAGGTGCCTGCCACCACGCCTGGCTAATTTTTTGTACTTTTAGTAGAGACAGGGTTTCACTGTGTTAACCAGGATGGTCTCGATCTCCTGACCTCGTGATCCAGTCGCCTCAGCCTCCCAAAGTGCTGGGATTACAGTCATGAGCCACCACGCCTGGTCCTGTGTTTAATCTTCTGCTACACCCGGCCTGGTCTCTAGCATGTACACAGGTGACCCAAGTGACCCATAGAAGGAAGGAATCCGTGGCCCATCCTCCAGAAATGCCTTCAACTCTGGCTTTCAGTTATGTCTGACATTCTCACTATGAGAGTTTCCGTCTCTTGGAGGCTGTTCCCTTCCACCAGGTTAACCAGATCCCACCCAGAGCGGAGCAGGACACCATGGGGAGAGGCCGTGGAAGAAGAAAGTCAAGGGAAAAGCTGACACATAGGACACGGTCAATCCTGTGAGGGACCCAAATGAGAATATGTGCTAGGACATGGAGCATGGTTGCAGCACCCATAGGAAGGAAGAAAAATCCCTGAGAAGACAGACATTGCTCACACCATCATTCTGGCAGGACTAGTTTGGTTCCATGCTGCAACCTGGGCTGCAAGGTTGAGCAGCTCCGGGTAGTTCCTGTGTGAATTGAGATGATGGCCTTGGTCTCATTGAGATGATGGACTACTACAGACCTCTGGGGAGCCCAGAGTACTCTTCAGAGCAGGAGATGCCCAGAGCCTCATTCCACCAAGGCAGGTCAAGAGGCTACTGATGTATTATTTCCCATTTGTTTCGCTTACTGTTTTGATCATTGACTTACTTAGTCATTCATTCATTAACATACTTATCCCTGTTTTGTTACAAAATGGATTTAAGGTGAAACTAATTTATCCAGAGCCTCCCAAAGTGCTGGCATTACGGGTGTGAGCCACTGCGCCTGGCCTAGAAGATATAATATTTTTTAAAGTTAACTCATATCTATCCTCAATTGCATTCAATAATTTAATTCAACAAATAATTTTTAAATGCCTAACTCTATAAACAGTGAGACATCAGTGAAAAGACAAAGATGGACCCCACCTGAATGTACCTTATAGTCTAGCTATGGACAAGTAACAGACAATTTCAATATAATTGCACATCAGTTACTTCATAATTCTAGTTTTGTTTTTGTTTTTGTTTTTGTTTTTTTTGAGTCAGAGTCTTGCTCTGTAGCCCAGGCTGGAGTGCAGTGGTATGATTTTGGCTTACTGCAATCTTCACCTTACAGTCTGAAGCCATCCTCCCACTTCAGCCTCCCAAATAGCTGGGACTATAGGCACACATCACCACATCTGGCTAATTTTTTAAAAATATGTTGGTAGAGACAGGGCCTCACTATGTTGTCCAGGGTGGCCTCAAACTCCTGGAATTAAGTGATCCTCCCATCTCAGCCTTCCAAAGTGCTAGGATTACAAGCATGAGCCACTGTGCCTGGCAAATCTTACTATCAGTCAGTCCCTAACTACTGCAACAATTAGTGTTCATAGCCATTTATATTTTATAGACTCTAATGACATCTCACTAATTGTCATACCATTCCTCAACAACCAAAAGTTGTTCTCCAGAGCAAGGCTGGTGCAATGGCAGCCCTCTGGCCCCACCCCCAGCCTTTGCTGCCCAACAGCCTGCTGCTACCACCCAGGCAGTGGCCTTCAGTGAGCTCTCCCCTTAAAATGAAAGAACTTACATACAAACATATGAGAATGGATGTTACAGCAATCAGTAGACAATTTTTAATGCAGCTTGCCAACTACAAGCAAGCATGGGGAAGTAGCTAAATTTGTGGAGACCCATTCTCAAACAAGGTCTAGTTATGTTTAGCTCAGCTCATCCAGCTTCCTTCAGAATTCAATTGAACAAACTGCCCCCAGGGACTGACTAGGATTCATGGGATATCTGTGCCTCAGGACACCCACGGGAGCCAGGCTTTCTCTAGTCCAGGATCCTCTGTGCTGGCTCCAGGTGAGAGTCCCTTGTTTCACCTGCTTCCACCCCATGTGCAAGCCAGGGTTTCTTCTTGCTTGAGGAGACGCTGGTGATTCAGGTCCTTCCTGGGTTTACGCAGAAAGAGAGCCTGGTTCTCCTGACCTTCTAAGCTATGTGAAAAAAATACTGAACTCAAGCCATCAGATGTTTTACAGTCCTATTTAGAGGACTATGGGAAATTCATTTGACTTCTAAGAGCCAGAGTTTTCTTCCTAGGGAAATAAAGATTCTGCTAGCAGCCCTGCTTTTCTCCCTGGCTGGCTGCAAGGCTCAGAGCCTTGTGAAGTGTACAGCCCTGTGTGGAGAGAGGGAGGGATTCATGCTCACACACTCATCTTCTGCTGGGATGCCTAGTTCCCCTGGCTGTGTGTTCACCTGCATCCTAGAGGCTCCACTGTGGTCAGGATCAGCTCTAAGTCAGGATACTTATAGTTATATGAGTTAAAATTACATAAGTTTAAGCTGGTCTCGAACTCCTGACCTCAGGTGATCCACCCACCTCAGCCTCCCAAAGTGTGGGGATTACAGGCAGGAGCCACAGCACCCAGCCCTAGATGTTTTAAATGGAATATTTAGTGTCCCAAACCTAGATTACAATCTGAAGAAGAGTAGAAACAGACCTCTGTATAAACCAACATAAAACTGAAGCCAATCTCAGGTGCTGGGTCAGGGTTGAAATCTCGTGCTCTCCCAGCTGTGAGCGATGTTTGAGATAGTCCAGGTTAATCCCCGCCTTTTAGAGATGAAGAAAGGGAAGCCTGGCCACTGGCTCCACATCACCCCTAAAAGTAATTGTCAGGCCTCTGCGCCCAAGCCAAGCCATTGCATCCCCTGTGACTTGCACGTATAGGCCCAGCTGCCCTGAAGTAACTGAAGAATCACAAAAGAAGTGCAAATGCCCTGCCTCGCCTTAACCATTGACATTCCACCACAAAAGAAGTGAAAATGGCCGGTCCTTGCCTTCAGCGATGATATTATCTTGTGAAATTCCTTTTCCTGGCTCATCCTGGCTCAAAATCTCCCCCACTGAGCACCTTGTGACCCCCCACTCCTGCCCGCCAGAGAACAACCCCCCTTTGACTGTAATTTTCCTTTACCTACCCAAATCCTATAAAACGGCCCCACCCTTACCTCTCTTCGATGACTCTCTTTTCGGACTCAGCCCGCCTGCACCCAGGTGAAATAAATAGCCATGGTGCTCACACAAAGCCTGTTTGGTGGTCTCTTCACACAGACACGAATGACAGTAATAATAAACCAGGGCGCAGGAACCACATTCCTCATCTCCCCAAGTCAGAAGCTGAGGGTAATGGCTGATATTTGTTTTTTTTGTTTGTTTCTTGAGCTTTAAACTTTTTCTGAGTGTGTTTGGATTTTGTATATAAGTTATACTTATAAATATCCTGACGTAGATTCTTTCCTTCACAAAAACAGAGAACAGCTAAGATCATCCAGCGAGTAAAAGACAGAGGCTGAGTTGGTGCACAGTGTGAGGGTTATAGCAAGAATTGGGGAAAAAAAAGATGGATTTTTTTTTTTTTTTTTTTTTTGAGACGGAATCTCGCTCTGCCACCCAGGCTGGAGTGCAGTGGCCGGATCTCAGCTCACTGCAAGCTCCGCCTCCCGGGTTCACGCCATTCTCCTGCCTCAGCCTCCCGAGTAGCTGGGACTACAGGCGCCCGCCACCTCGCCCGGCTAGTTTTTTTGTAGTTTTTTAGTAGAGACGGGGTTTCACAGTGTCAGCCAGGATGGTCTCGATCTCCTGACCTCGTGATCCGCCCGTCTCGGCCTCCCAAAGTGCTGGGATTACAGGCTTGAGCCACCGCGCCCGGCCGGATTTTTTTTTTTAACTTCCTTGAAAATAGTGGTAGGATACACAATATTGAAGGAGAAGAACAAAGTTAGAGGACCTACAGTATTTGACTTCAGTACTTACTATAAAGTTACAGCAACCAAGACAGTGTGGTATTGGCAAAACAATAAACAAAGAGCCGGGCACGGTGGCTCACGCCTGTAATCCCAGCACTTTGGGAGGCCAAGACAGGCAGATCACTTGAGGCCAGCAGTTTGAGACCAGCCTGGCCAACATGGTAAAACCCCATCTCTACTAAAAATACAAAAATTAGCTGGGCGTGGTGACACACACCTGTAACCCCAGCTACTCAGGAGGCTGAGGCAGGAGAATTGCTTGAACCCAGGAGGCGGAGATTGGGCCACTGCACTCCAGCCTGGGTGACAGAGCGAGACTCCATCTCAAAAAAAAAAAAGAATAAAGAGATCAATGAAACAGAATAGAGATCCCAGAAACAGACCCATATAAATATATAAATATAGTCAATTGATCTTTGACCAAAAAAACAAAGGTAATACAATGGGGAAAAGATAATCTTTTCAAAAAATGGTACTGGGACAACAGGACATTTACATTCAAACAAATGAATGAAGATATAGCTCTTATACCCTTCACAAAAAATTAACTCTAAATAGATCACAGATCTAAATGTAAAACACAAAATGATAAGACTCTTAGAAGATAACATAGGAGAAAATCTAGATGACCTTGGCTTTAGTGGTGACTTTTTGTTTTGCTTTGGTTTATTTATTTATTTATTTGAGACAAGATCTCTGCGGCCCAGGCTAGAGTGCAGTGGCACTACCACAGCTTACTGTAGCCTTGACCTCCCAGGCTCAAGTGATCCTCCCACCTCAGCTTCCTGTGTAGCTGTTAACTACAGGCACATGCCACTATGCCTGGCTAATTTTTCTGAAATTATTTGTAGAGATAGAGTCTCTCTATGTTGCCAGGCTATCTTGAACTCCTGGGCTCAAGTGATCCTCCCATCTTGGCCTTCCAAACTGCTGGGATTACAAGTGTGAGTCACTGCACCCAGCCAGGTTATGACTTTTTTGACATGACACCAAAGGTGTGATCTGTGAAAGAAAAAATTGATAAGCTAGACTTCATTAAAATTAGAAACTTCTGCTCTGTAAAAAATACTTATGATAATGTAAAGAGAAGCCACACACTGGGAGAAAACATTTGCCAAAGATGTATTTGATATGGGACTATTATCCAAAAACGTAAATAAAACTCTTGAACCTCAACAGTAAGGAAACAAGCAACCAATTAAAAATGGGCCAAGACCTTAAGAGACACTTCACCACAAAAGATATACGGGTGACAAATAAGCATATTAAAGATGCCCCACAATGTATGTCATCAGGAAAATGCAAATTAAATCAACAATGAGATACCACCTACACACCTTTTAGAACAGTGAAAATCCAGAACACTGATGTAAGGTACCTTGATGTGCTTTGGTCAAGGAATAGGCCGAGGCGGGTATCCAGGCCTGTGTGAGTCAGCAAGTTTGGCACGCAGGCGCACACCTCCACTTGTTATATAACCTGTTTGTGTAAGTTCATACTTGACTTGGAGCCACAGTTGTCTGTAAAAGGTATAACTGCCCTGTTAACACTGTGCACCAGAGACATGGCTCTTGGACTCGGCACGCCTCAGCATGGCTTGACATGGTGGGCGCACAGGTGCCCAGAGAAAGAAAGAGTGAGTCAGAGCTGTCCGTCTTTGCAGATGGACAGAAGGAGCCAGGACATAGCTCAGCTCACTCGTGCCCAGAGAGAGAAAGAGTTAAGCTGCTCACCCTGAAGGCAAGGGAGAGCCGGCTACGCAGCTGTGTGTGGGAGCCGCCAGACTAAGCAGCCGAGACAGGGCGGGCAGTGTGAGAGAAAGCTGTTGATGAGAGCTGCTGCTGAATAAAATCATCTTTCACCTGCCTACAGCCCCCCGAGTGCTCTTTCTGCTCATCCAGCCACTCCCTTCGGATTCAGCGTAATATTTGGCCTAGTCGTGAACCTGACAACTGACAACATCACATGCTGGCAAGGATGTGGAGCAAAAGGAACCCTCATTCATTGCTAATAGGAATGCAAAGTGGTATGGTCACTTTAAGGATAGATTGGCAATTTCTTACAAAACTAAACATATGGTTACCATACAATGTAGTAATCATACTCTTTGGTTTTAACCCAAAGAAGTAAAAAATTTATGTCCACACAAAAACCTGCACATGGATGTTTATAGCAGCTTTATTCAAAATTGCCAAAACTTAGAAGCAACCAAGATGTCCTTCAGTAGGAGAATGGATAAATAAACTGTGGTACTTTCAGACAATGGAATATTACTCAGCACTGAAAAGAAAGGACCTATCAAGCCATGAAAATACATGGAGGAAACTTAAATGCATGTTACTCGTGAAAGAAGCCAATTTGAAAAGGCTACATACTGTATGATTCCAACTATATGGCAACATGGAAAAGGCAAAACGATGGAAATGGTAGAAAGAGCAGTAGTTGCTAGGGGTTAGGGTGGAGGGAGGGATGAATAGGCAGAGCGCAGAGGATTCTTAGGCCAGTGAAAATACTCTGTATGATGGTTTAATGGAAGATACATGCCACTATAAATCTGTCCAAACAAACAGAATGTAAACCACCAAGAGTAAACCCTAACGTAAACTTTGGGTGGACTTTGGGTGCTAATGATGTGTCAATGTGGGTTATCAATTGTGACAAATGTACCACTCTGGTGGAAGCGACGTTGATAAGAGGGCGGCTATGTATGTGTGGGGGCAGGGAGGATATGAGATATTTCTGTATCTTCTGGTTAATTTTTCTGTGGACTAAAACTACTTTTAAAAATAATGTCAGCCGGGCACGGTGGCTCACGTCTGTGATCCGAGCATTTTGGGAGGCCGAGGCAGGCGGATCACAAGGTCAGGAGATCAAGACCATCCTGGCTAACATGGTGAAAACCCATCTCTACTAAAAATACAAAATTTTTTAGGCATGGTGGCGGGCAGCTGCAGTCCCAGCTACTTGTGAGTCTGAGGCAGGAGAACGGAGTGAACCCGGGAGGTGGAGCTTGCAGTGAGCCGAGATCACGCCACTGCACTCCAGTGTGGGCAACAGAGCAAGACTCTGTCTCAAATAATAATAGTAATAATAATAATAATGTTTATTTTTTAAAGTTTCTTTAAAAATAAATATGCAAAGGATGAAGCAGGGACCCCTGAAATTTCATCACTTAGAGCAGCGGTCTCCAAACTACTGTGATCACACAGACCATTAGTAAAATAAGTTTGCACACCTGCCTTCAATACATTTATACTGTATTTATTTATAATTTAAAAATAATTGTAGAATCATGGGGCTACCTTTTTTTATACAGAGAGTACAGTTGCTAGACAGATAAGGACTGCTATATTTCTCTTATTCAAAGGGATGTTTTTTCTCTTCTCAAATAAAAACTGACATGAGTCGGGCTAGTTAAGCAATTTCATCTTTTCTCCGGTTACAGATCTGATTTCATAAGACACGGTGATCGCCTCTTCTCTGACAGGCATTGAAGAGAACACGCTGATAAGTCGGGCCACTCTGCAGAACACCACGGCCCACGTTTCACTTGCTTTTTGTTTCCATCTGGCCTTGTTTTGTGTTAAATGGCCCTCACACTTTTTCTGCCCACTTGCCGCAAGCATCCTAGATGTTTTAAATGGAATATTTCATGCCCCAAACCTAGATTACAATCTGAAGAGTAGAAACAGATCTCCATATGAACCAACATAAAAACGAACCCAGTCTCAGGTGCTGGGTCAGGGTTGAAATCTCGTGATCTCCCAGCTGTGAGCGATGTTTGAAACAGTCCAGGCTAATCCCCGCCTTTTAGAGATGAAGAAAGGGAAGCCTGGCCACTGCCCCTAAAGTTAATAACAAACCAGGACACAGGAGCCACATTCCTCATCTCCCCAAGTCAGAAGCAGAGGGTAATGGCTAATATTTGTGCCTTGAGCTTTAAACTTTTTCTGAATGTGTTTGAATTTTATTTATTTATTTATTGAGACAGGGTCTTGCTCTGTAGCCCAGGTTAGAGTACAGTGTACACAATTGTATTTGTGCCACTGCAGCCTCAAATTCCTAGGCTCAGGAGATCCTCCTGCCTCAGTCTCCCCAGTAGCTAGGGCTACAGACGTGCAACCACCACACTAGGCTAATTTTTTTTGTAGAGATGGGGATCTTGTTATGTTGCCCAGGCTGGTCTCAAACTCCTGGCCTCAAGCAATCCTTCCGTCTTGGCCTTCCGAAGTGCTGATTACAGGTGTAAACCACCATGCTCAGCTTTTTTTTTTTTTTTAATATTTTCTTTTTACCCTATGATCAGTTAACAGAGGATAAATGTGTTCTATTTTATTCTCGCATTTCATCTTCTCAAGATGTTGTATTTGGCAAATGAGGGGAAAATCAGGCCATATAGAGGGAAATGACTTCTCTCTAGATGTTCATGAAGTTTGCCTCTGGGTTGTAAGTGAAATCCTAGCATCTAAGTTTCCTAATACCTACTTCTTTTTTTTTATTTTTTAGATGGAGTTTTGCTCTGTTGCCCAGGCCGGAATGCAACGGCATGATCTCGGCTCACCGCAACCTTGGCCTCCTGGGTTCAAGCAATTCTCCTGCCTCAGCCTCCAGAGTAGCTAGGATTACAGGCACCCGCCACCACAACCAGCTAATTTTTTGTATTTTTAGTAGAGACAGGGTTTCACCATGTTGGCCAGGCTGGTCTTGAACTCCTGACCTTGTGATCCACCCGCCTCGGCTTCCCAAAGTGCTGGGATTACAGGCATGAGCCATGGCACCTGGCCACCTAATACCTACTTCTAACAGTAAATAGAATATTACTATACATTGCAAGAGCAGAGCTCTGTAATAATTAAGGAAGCTGGTGATTTATAAGGAAGGTCTGGTATGTCAGTTATTGCAATTACATACATCTAAGCTTGACATGAAGAAAAGTCTCTGGTCTGGGTGAGGGCAAATCTATTCTTTAACACAAAAGAATGATCTAGCACAGGAGATTTCTCAAAGTGTGGTATCTGGACCAGCAGCATCAGCATGATCAGGGGACTCACTAGAAATGCAAATTCCCCAGCCTCACCTCAGACCAACTAGATCGGAAACTCTAGAAGTGGGGCCCATAATCTGTGCTTGAACAAGCCTTTGAGTTTGACATCTGCTCTGGGGCAGTGTTCTCAAATTTTGGTCCTGGGACCCCTAGCTTCAGGATGTCCAGAGGGGGCTTCTGAGATGGGTTATGTGGAAGTGCAAGGAAATGAAAGGACCAATGGTTTATTCCTTCAAGTTCAGTGTTTCCCAAACTGGCCTAATTGTAAGGATTACTGGGGACCTCTGAAAAAGACCAACTTTCAGGTCGGATGCGGTGGCTCACACCTGTAATCCCAGCACATTGGGAGGCCGAAGCAGGAGGATCACTTGAGCTCAGGAGTTTGAGACCAGTCTGGGCAACATAATGAGACCCTATCTCTACAAAAAAGTTTTAAAACTTAGCCAGGCATGGTGGTGCATATCTGCAGTCCCAGCTCCTCAGGAAGCTGAAGTGGGAGGATTGCTTGAGCCTGGGAGATCGAGGCTGCAGTGAGCTGTCATTGCACTGCTGTGCTCCAGCCTGGGTGACAGAGCAAAACCCTGTCTCAAAAAAAAAAAAAAAAAAAAAAAAAAGACACAATTCCTGGACCGTACTCCAGAGGATTCAGAATCGAACCAGGAGAGAATAGCGGCAAAGGGCAGGGTCAGATTCTCATGCAGCCCCTTGGAAGATGTGGTCCACTCATCCTAACTCCCTAGGAAATTATTGCTCTGGGACTCCAAAACCACTGATTTAATTTATTAAATCCACCTCAGCCCAACACCATCAACATTTGAGAGGGACCCACCTGCTGGTCCTTCATTCAGTTAATAAGTATTATTCAGAATCGATTGTGTTTTAAACAAGGGAATAAAAATGTTTTTAAATAAAAATTTCTGTCTCTGATTATTTTTTAGGGTTATGATGGATGATCAGGCACACAGAAGCCCAAGGAGACCTCTGAAGACAAAGCATTCAGTCTAGATGGAGGAAAGACTGTCACTAAATAGAGGGAGAAGAGGGAGGTTACGCAGGCGAGAGTGGCAAGAAGATAAACAGGGAAGGGAAGGACCAAAGAAGCCGAGATTTCCTGGGAAACTAATGAAGGATGATTCTGGCTCCTTGGACCCATGGGAGGGAGACCAGCTTGATGGGTTAGTACCAAGGTGAAAGCTTTTGAGGCTGCTTTGTTTAAGCACCTGCTCTGTCCCTTTCCAACAGGCATTTGGCTCAACCTATTTGAGCCTCAGTCTCCCCATCTACGAATAGGCTGATAATAGGACTGCTCTCAAAGAGCCGTGACCAGCAAATGTAATGAGGTTGTTGGTGTTTCCCAGGCTCCGTCAGCTGGTGTGGCCACACAGCTATAGCTAGCCAGAAGCACGCAGTCCATGGGAACCATTATGATTCTAAACACCTTCTGGCAGTACTCAAACTTTTTCTATCTAAGTCATCACCTCTTAGTCAAGGGAAAGGCTGTCCCCTTATAGACCCTTCCAGTGACGATCAGTCCTGTTTCTGATGTACTTTATTTATTTACTGAGACAGAGTCTTGCTCTGTCACCCAGACTGGAGTGCAGTGGTGCAATCTCAGCTCACTGCATGCAACCTCTGCCTCCAGAGTTCAAGTGATTCTCCTGTCTCAGCTTCCCAAGTAGCTGAGTGCTCACCACCACGCCCTGCTAATTTTTGTACTTTTAGTAGAAACAGGGTTTCACTATGTTGGCCAGGCTGGGCAACATAATGAGACCCCATCTCTACAAAAAAGTTTTAAAACTTAGCCAGGCATGGTGGTGCATATCTGCAGTCCCAGCTCCTCAGGAAGCTGAAGTGGGAGGATTGCTTGAGCCTGGGAGATCGAGGCTGCAGTGAGCTGTCATTGAAGTCAAACTCCTGCCTTCAAGTGATCCATCCACATTGGCCTCCCAAAGTGCTGGGATTACAGGCGTGAACCACTGTTCCCAGCCCTTCTGATGTACTTCAAAGCCAGACTACACACCAATAAAAGAGTTTATAGGCTTTGTCTCATCCCATTGGTGAATGAGGAGAGGTGGAGCAGGAAAGGAGCCTGTTCCTGGGGTGGCGGGCCCAGCAGCTCTCATGGCTGCCTATGCCTCCCTCTGGCTCAGTTTAAACTCAGCGGAGCTTAATCCCAGGTGCACCGTCTGTTTGCAGCAAAGCCAAATGGGTTCCTTGCAAGGATTTTCTCTGCATCTCTTGCTCTTCCTAAATCTGGTTGCCTCTTTCCCACCATAACTTGCTACTCCAGGCAAAAACAAGACAAATTCATTGGAAAAGGAGCTGAGATTGACAAGAATTTAATTTTCCCTGAGAGATCCTTTAAAAAGGGGCAGGCCAGCACTCAGAGCTAAAGCGGGTTTATTGACTAGTAATTGGTTAATTATCTACACCAGTGGTTCTCAAACTTGAGCATGCATCACATCCACCTGGAGGGTTGAGTCTTACACAGACTGCTGGGCCCCACGTCCAGGGTTTCTAATTCAGCAGGTCTGGGTGGGGCCTGAGAATTTGCCTTTCTACCAGCCTCCCAGGTGATGCTTATGCTGTTGGTTCCAGGACCATACTTTGAAGACCACTTACTCTACATTTTGGAGAAAGAAACTATGAGTTATCAAAAGCTACAGATTATCATTAAAAAGCCAAATTGAAAGCTACTCTCCCTTAATGGCAAATTGTAACGGAGGCTACAAGGAAGCAAAAAATATTACTAAATAGGCCGGGCGCGGTGGCTCAAGCCTGTAGTCCCAGCACTTTGGGAGGCCGAGACGGGCGGATCACGAGGTCAGGAGTTCGAGACCATCCTGGCTAACACGGTGAAACCCCGTCTCTACTAAAAAAATACAAAAAAACTAGCCGGACGAGGTGGCGGGCGCCTGTAGTCCCGGCTACTCGGGAGGCTGAGGCAGGAGAATGGCGTAAAAACCCGGGAGGCAGAGCTTGCAGTGAGCTGAGATCCGGCCACTGCACTCCAGCCTGGGCGACACAGCGAGACTCCGTCTCAAAAAAAAAAGAGAAATTTCCAGCATCAGAGTCAGAAAGTTAATGACGACGTGTTTAGACCTACATAGAGAACTAAACAGGGAACCCAGAGTACCTTCTGGCCTTCTCTCATTGAACTTGGAAGCATTAATTAAATTAGTTGTCAACACTTTGGTGCTGAGACAGTGAGAAGCAAAGCAACACAGGTAGAACCACGGCTAAAGTCAGCCTCAGAGGAAGAAAATTAGACGGAGAAGCAGCTTGAAGATTTTAGTCTAAGGGCTGGGTGCGGTGGCTCACGCCTGTAATCCCAGCACTCTGGGAGGCCGAGGTGGGCTGATCACCTGAGGTCAGGAGTTTGAGACCAGCCTGGCCAACATGGCGAAACCCTGTCTCTATGAAAAATACAAAAATTAGCTACGTGTGGTGGCTTATGCCTGTAACCTTAGCTACTTGGGAGGCTGAGGCAGGAGAATCGCTTGAGCTTGGGAGGCAGAGGTTGCAGTGAACTGAGATCCGCACCACCAGCAAAGTGAAACTCTGTCTCAAAAAAAAAAAAAAAAGAAAGAAAGATTTGGGTCTTAGGTGGCTGTCCAAGGACAAAACAAGGAGGGAGATACTGAAACAAGGTTACGGGCGGTATCAAGGCACCTGCTTTCAGGTACCACCATCTCGATTATCAAAGGGGTTACAGGATGCTAAAGTGACAGCAAAACAGGTCCTGACTGCTCCAAAGGGAAATCAGCAGAGTCATTAATGACTTGGCTCCTGATCAGCCCCATGTGCCCTGTTTAATTCTCAAGAGCCTCTCCTCCCTTACTCACTGTCCCAGTTCTCTCCCCGTACCCAGGAAGGCATGCTTTCTGTGCAGGTCATTCCACAAGGAGGCTGGGTCACTTATTTCTGGGAGGATGTGGTGCAGGTCCATGGAGGGGAAGATCAGCAGCTCAAGCTCAGACAGAAATATGTACCCTGAAATTCGAGATGCCTCGTGCTAATTCCCATGGAGACTGGTGTCAGGTAACTGAGGACAAGACCGTAAACACAGTCGCATCTGTCCGACCCTGTTCTGCAGGCAGCATCTAGGGGATTCTCTCTCCCTGGGGCAGCCTCCTTGGGCCTAGCAGCCAGCTCTTGCTATAGAAACCTCGCCTGGAAAGGAATATTTCCATTGCGCAGGCTCAAAAGAGGCTTTACAGTGAGCTCAGGGCCTTTCTGGACAGTGGTGTACTCAAATTGGGGGGAATGATGAAAGTGTTAGGAAGCAGGATGGGTAACGTTAGGGTGCACAAACCCAGAAGGCTGAGGGTTATGCCAAGAAAGGCTTTTGAACATATCAAATAAACTGGTTTTTGTAGCCTTCTGCCCACGAGCCAGGCACTTTGCCTGTGTTGTTTCATCCTTACTACAACCATGTGAAAGTGCAGAGATAGGCTCAGAACTCACTCACTTGCCCAAGGACATCCAGCAGGTAGTGACAGAGCCAGGATTCCATCAGACTCACTCAGAGCCCATGCTCTGTCCATCCCACCATGTAGCCCTCTAAAGGGGAACACCAGTAGGATCTCTAATTAAGGAGGAAAAGGTGATATTCAGGTGTTCTCTATTTCTGCAGCATGAGAGCTTTAGGTTAGACACAAGTGGGGATTGTTCAGAACAAAAATGGATTGTCAGAGGAAGTTAAAGAACTCCCTTTAGGCCGGGCGCGGTGGCTCAAGCCTGTAATCCCAGCACTTTGGGAGGCCGAGACGGGCGGATCACGAGGTCAGGAGATCGAGACCATCCTGGCTAACACGGTGAAACCCCCTTTCTACTAAAAAATACAAAAAACTAGCCGGGCGAGGTGGTGGGCGCCTGTAGTCCCAGCTACTCGGGAGGCTGAGGCAGGAGAATGGTGTAAACCTGGGAGGCGGAGCTTGCAGTGAGCTGAGATCAGGCCACTGCACTCCAGCCTGGGCGACAGAGCAAGACTCCGTCTCAAAAAAAAAAAAAAGAACTCCCTTTAGGGGATGATTTGGGAGCATGACCCTGCCCTGAAGTGGAAGAATGCAAAGTGAAGGAGGGCCCTCCGCAATCTAGGGGCAGTCCAGAGGAAAAGGCACGGATGTGGGGCCTGCACGTGGTTCTGGGGAATCACAGGAAAGGGAGAGTTGCTAAAGTCCCCCAACCCCACCAAACACACACACGCAATCCAAAAGACTAACTGAACATGTGCGGCCTTTTTTTAAACTTTACTACTCAAAGGAATGAAGCTGTAGTTTACACCAGGTGTCAGGTGGCTGTTTTTGGCTGTTAGACTTGCCCGCCCCTTCCCCGGGACACCCTTCCTTGCCTAGGATAAATGTTGTTGCTTATTCAGACTGTTCGGAGGAGGAGGAAGCAGAATATTTGTGCTCAGCAGACTTTTTTTTTTTTTTGATACAGAGTCTCGCTCTATTGACCAGGCTGGAGTGCAGTGGTGCAATCTCGGCTCACTGCAACCTCCGCCTCCCTGGTTCAAGCAATTCTCCTGCCTCAGCCTCCAGAGTAGCTGGGACTACAGGCGCACACCACCACACCCGGCTAACTTTTGTATTTTTAGTAGAGACAGGGTTTCACTATGTTGGCCATGGCTGGTCTCAAACTCCTGACCCCGCATGACCCACCCGACTCGGCCTCCCAAGTGCTGGAATTAACAGATGTGAGCTGTCCCGCCCAGCCCAGACCTTCTCAGCAGAAGTCCATCCAACCCTAGGGGTTTGCACCCCGTGGGCCCTGCAACGAGGGAGGGAGGCAGCTGTACGTTCCCATCTGTGGAGGGCTGGTATGTCCTGCCACAGAGTCAGGGGTCCTCAGATCATGGGTGCCAGCCAAGAGTGGAATGATTAGGAGCAAAAGCAAATCTAAACCTTGATAGTCTCATGGACTTCAGCATCCCCAGGTGTCCCCATCTGCAAGCGGTTCACCACCAGAAATGAGCTCCCTGGGGAGGGGCTCTGTGTGTAATTGGCTCCTCTGAGAGACTCCCTGGCCCCAGCAACTGCAGGCAACCTCACTTCCCAGGAGGAGCAGAGAGCTTTGCTCCCCAGTCTGGGTGAACAGTGTCAGTCGCTCAGGGTATCCTCTTTGACCACCTTGCCTACCCGGTGTCCCAGACACCCTCAGGTGTTCCCATTCACCTCTCCTACAACACTGTCTTTGCATTCAGGCATCTCTGTTTTCCCCACGAGTCTAAATCCTTTTCATCCTTCAAGGACTAACTGGAAGACACTTCCTCCCTGAAGCCTCCCAGGCTACCCAGCCCATGAAGATGTCTCCTGTGAATTTTTCACCAGTCTCTATTGCTCATTTGGCCTTCTCTGAGACCTCAATTCTCCTCACCATTGGTTGCCTTGACTTTTTTAGCTGTATCTCTGTACAGATGATTTCGCTTTTTTAACTATTTCCCGCAGCACAGAGTACGCTCAGTCCAGTGAGCACAGCAGACATTTCGATTGCTGGACTGCCTGAGTATGAATTATGGACAAACTTCTTTAAAAAATGTTTTACTGGGTCTGCATTACATCCTCTCAGACACAAATGTCCCAGCCTTCACAGGGTGTATCTGTTCATACAGAGGAAAATAATAAAACAGAAAACGGAAAGCATTCATAATGCCACCATCCAGAGTCAACCAGTGCGTGCTAGCATATATCCTTCTGCGTGCGTGCGTGTGTGTGTGTGTGTGTGTGTGTGTAAACAGCTTCATTGAGATTATCATTCACACGTGTCATACAATTTGATAGCCACGTGGAAAACATCAAATTAGATCCATTCCTTACATTAGGCACCAGGGTAAAAGCTTTTGGATTAAGCATCAAATGGATCAAAAGCTCAATGTAAAAATGAAACCATACAAATAATGCAAAAAACAGAGAGTGGAATACGTTATAACGTAGAAAAGACAAAATCTTTTCTAATTGTAACTCATAAAATCCCTAACTTATAAAGGTAATAAAATATTAACAAATTTGGTTCTGTAGCGTTATAAAAACATCCTAAGTAAAATATCCTAGTAAAATCAAAAGGCAAATGAAAACCTGGGAGAAGGAATTGCAAATTGTATCACAGACAGTCAAGGTTAGTTAACAATCAAGATTAATGAATTGTTAATATCCTTAACAATTAAAGAATTTCTCAGAAGAAAAAGCCTAATAACCTGATAGAAAAATGGGCAAAATATGAACAGACATTTCACAGAAAAAACGAAGCAAATGAAACTAGTGAAAATATGTTTACTATTGTTTTCCTAATAACAGAATTGCAAACTTAAAATATGTACACTATGGTACCATTTCTTATCTTTCATATAGGCAAAAGTCCAAAAGTTGGACAATATAGTCTATTGGTGAGGCTTTGGGGAAACATTCTCCCCTATTGCTGATGGGGATTCAAAATCACACAATCTCTTTGGAGAAGGATTTTGTAATGTCCAGCAAAATTACATGTGCCCTTGCCCTTTGACCCAGCAACCGCAGTTCTAGGAGTCAATTGCAAACATAACTACCAGAAATGTGAAGTGGCATATGCTCCAGTTATTCATTGCAGCACTATTTGTAATAGCAAAAACTGAAAACAACCCAAATGTCCATTAGTAGGCCACTGGTTGAATTCATTAAGGAGTATGCACACAGTGAATTGTTGTGCAGCAATAAAAGGAAGGAGGATAGATGGCCTCCAGAGTATAGTGGTAAGTAAGAAATACAAGGTCAGAAGAGTAAATACGGTATGCTAGCTTTTTTTGTTGTTGTTAGAAAGGGAGGAGGGGCCTGGCACAGTGGCTCATGCCTGTAATCCCAGCACTTTGGGAAGCTGAGGCAGGCAGAATACCTGAGGTCAGGTGTTTGAGACCAGCCTAGCCAACATGGCGAAACCCCATCTCTACTACAAATACAAAAATTAGACAGGCATGGTGGCAGGCACCTGTAGACCCAGCTACTCAGGGGCTGAGGCAAGAGAATCACTTGAACCCGGGAGGCAGAGGTTGCAGTGAGCTGAGATCGCACCACTGCACTCTAGCCTGGGCAACAAAGCAAGACTCTGTCTCAAAAAAAAAAAAAAAAAAAAAAAGGCCAGGTGTGGTGGCTCACGCCTGTAATCCCAGCACTTTGAGAGGCCAAGGCGGGCAGATCACGAGGTCAAGAATCCCAGACCACCCGGGCCAATATGGTGAAACCCCATCTCTACTAAAAATACAAAAATTAGCTGGGCATGGTGGCAGGCGCCTGCAGTCTCAGCTACTGGGAAGGCTGAGGCAGAAGAATGGCTTGAACCCGGAAGGCAGAGGTTGCAGTGAGCCAAGATTCCGCCAACACACTGCAGCCTGGGCAACAGAGCAAGACTCCATCTCAAAAAAAAAAAAAAAAAGTTAATTAGAAAATATTATCTCTAAGATGAGAAGAGAAAGAGAATGGCAGCTGTGACAGCTGAGTGGGGAAGGGGCAGACATGGAGGCTAAATTCTCTGCTTCTATCTCTCCTATAATTTTTACTTGTAATTGTAAATATGTTAGAGTATTGAAAAACAAAATTATGCTTAGAAAAGGCAACCCCCTTCAATCAAAAACAAACTTAGCCAAATGATGGTTATAGTATAGCAAGTTGATTTGGTAATCACAGGGAGAAGAATTATTTTAAGTGACTTTAAAACGCAGTACTTTGACCGAACATCTCTCTAGGGAAGATGCAGCCTAGGGGCAAAGAGAACCACAGAGAAATCTGAAACCCTATTTGTCAGTCTTCCTAGTTATTCTACCGGACAAATGGCCCAGTTTCTTCAACAAATAAAATGAACAAAAATTGAAAGGAAAACATTCTTTTATGGATTAGAAAAGACTTGAGACAGACCTGTGACCAAATGCAAGGGTGAAAAGAGAATTTTGAAATAAAGAAAATTGAACTGTGATATTAACTGATATTAAGGAAGTGTTAATTTTGAGCGTCATTTTATTTAATTTCATGATTTATTTTATTATAGTTCATTGTATTATTATGGTTCTGATTAATTTATATTATGGTTTATTTAATTGAGTACTGTGATTATGGTTTTTTGTTGTTATTGTTTTTCCTATTAAGATATTTTTTCCCCTTTTGTCTATGGTATATTTATTTATTTCTAATTTTATTTTGAGTTGTTTGTTGTTGTTTTTTAAAAAGTGTGCCTTTAAGTGAGATTCCCAGGAATCAGCAACAGAAGCTCAGTGGTGACTAATGCCCTAGATGTCCCAGGGCTCTAAGTCCTACGTGGAATACCTAAGTCAACAGTGAATTTTTCAGAAGGGGCAAGTAAGAAATGACAGCCTTAGGACGACGGCAGCGACGGCCCAGCGGGCTCCGTGCGTGGGTCCGCGACGGCTTGGGGTCCGCCCGCGGACTGCGGTGCGAGCTGGCGGCCGGCTCCCCTCCTCCCCCGCCCGTAGCCGCCGCTGTGATTGGGCGGAAGATGGCGCTGGGCGGATGGAAATCCTAATGACAGTCTACAAATTCGCCTCCATCTGTACCATGGAGTGGTGAATCAGATCGGAAAGATGCTTCAAAAGCAGATTCTCTACTGCACGCTGAGGAACACTACAAAAAATGGCTGAAATCAGGTGGACATAAAATCGACAGTATTCAGGAAATCATGTTGAAGGATGAACCATTGAAGACTCCATTTCCCAACTGAATGATTGTTCTTTCTCACAGTTTACATTTTAGGAAAGCATTGGTATTAAATGGACTACATTAAAATGATTTTCGAGAAAAAAAAAAAAAAAAGAAATGACAGCTTTAAAGGCAACGACCCTATAACAAATATTCTGTTGAATCAAGTTGATTGAAGCAGAAAAACTTTCTCGGCATGAAAAAATCACACTGTCAGAGGCCAAGAGCACAGGCTCCCGCGTTCCAATTCCAGCTTTCTCACTTCCTACTCTCTGGCCTCGGGCCCGTTACTTAGCCTCCCTGTGCCTCAGTTTCCCTGTCTACAAAAGGTAAACGGGTAGAAAGAAAACCTATGTCATAGAGCTGTTGTGGGGAATAACTAAGTTAAAGACATGTAAAGTGCTTAGAACAGTGACTGGCACATATGAAGCACATTATTATTAAACAATAAATCTGATTTTTTAGCATTTAATTTTTAGAAAAAAATTGATCAGTCATGTATATTGCTCCTCTTAGTTTTTTGCACCTTTCTTTTACATTTTTCTTCTTTCTTTTTTATTTTATTTTATTTTATTTTTGAGACGGAGTCTCGCTCTGTCGCCCAGGCTGGAGTGCAGTGGCCGGATCTCAGCTCACTGCAAGCTCCGCCTCCCAGGTTCACGCCATTCTCCTGCCTCAGCCTCCCGAGTAGCTGGGACTACAGGCGCCCGCCACCTCGCCCGGCTAGTTTTTGTATTTTTTAGTAGAGACGGGGTTTCACCGTGTTAGCCAGGATGGTCTCGATCCCCTGACCTCGTGATCCGCCCGCCTCGGCCTCCCAAAGGGCTGGGATTACAGGCTTGAGCCACCGCGCCCGGCCCATTTTTCTTTTTTAAAAGACAGAGTCTTGCTTCGTCGCCCAGGCTGGTGTGCAGTGGTGTGATCATGGCTCACCACAGCCTCAAACACCTGGGTTCAAGGGATCCTCCTGCCTCCCAAGTAGCTAAGACTACTGGTGTGTACCATCACACCCAGCTAATTTTTTTGGCGGGGGGGCTAAATATGGAGGTCTCACATGTTGCCCAGGCTGTTCTTGAACTCCTGGCCTCAAGCGATCCTCCTGCCTCGGCCTACTTTTGCACCTTTACCTAGTGAACATGCCAATGGGGGAAAGATGACACAATCTGCAGTGATGCTCCCTCTTCTAGCGACTCCGGGGGCGCAAACTGGGGCCTACGGAGTGGAGCAGCACAGGCTGCCCTGAGGGCTGACCAGGCTCCATGCCAAATGACCTCAGAATGGCCTCCTCTGGGAAGCCTCACACCTCCCTGGTCCAGATCAGGAGCCCTTCTTTGCCTTTTTTCCACTGTGGGTAGCTACTCCTCCAGGGCACATCCATCACATTAGAGTAAATGAAATTCCCACAGTTCTCCCCTCCCCTGCAGAGGGGCACATTTGAGGGTAGGGCTGTGTTTCATTCTCCCTGGTAATCCCCAGCACCGCACCCAGCTCTATAGCGCTTCAGATCCACTTGTCAAAGTGACCAGAACTGTGGTCCAGGGGACAGCCTGTATGTGACAGACCCGCTTAAAGGACCTAGTGCCTGCACAGAGAGGAACCGTCAGAGGAGAGGGCAAGAGTGGAAAGGGAGCCACAGGCAAAATCCTAGTCTGCGTTTCTTTCTTTCTTTTCTTTCTTCTTTCTTTTTCTTTTTTTTTGAGATGGAATCTCGCTCTGTTGCCCAGGCTAGAGTGTGGTGGCACCATCTCGGCTCACTACAACCTCTGCCTCAAGGGTTCAAGTGATTCTCCTGCCTCAGCCTCTTGAGTAGCTGGGATTACAGGCACATGCCACCAGGCCCAGCTAATTTTTGTATTTTTAGTAGAGATGGGGTTTCACCATGTTAGCCAGGCTGGTCTCGAACTCCTGAGCTCAACTATCAGCCCGCCTCAGCCTCCCAAAGTACTGGGATTAAAGGCATGAGCCACCATGCCTGGCCTTTTGCTTTTGGGAGACAGGGTCTCGCTCTGTCCTCTAGGCTGGAGTGCAGTCGCTGGGACACGGCTCACAGCAACCTCAACCCCCCTGGCTCAAGCCATCCTCTCTCCTCAGCACCCTTGAGTAGCTGGGACTACAAGGCGCATGCCCCCATGCCCTGCTAATTTTTGTATTTTTTTGTAGAAATGGGGTTTTACTATGTTGTCCAGGCTGGTCTTGAACCTCTGGGCTCAAGTGACCCACCTGCCTCGGCCTCCCAAAGTTCTGGAATTACAGGTGTGACTCAACACACCCAGCCGTAGTCTGCTTTTGTACTTGGGGTCCACCTTGTACAGCAACTTGAGTTCCACCTCCTCAAAAAGATGCTTGCCTAATCATCTTCACTGTATGTTCCTTGCCTCATTCCACAAGCCTTTACTGAGAAGCCTCCTGAAATACAATCTCGCCCCAACAAACTTCAGAATGATAAGAGATGAGCCTCATCAAAGAACATAATCAACAGAGTGAAAAGGCAACCTAAGGAATGGGAGAAAATATTCACAAATCATAAACCTGATCAGGGACTAATATCCAGAGTATATAAAGAATTTCTACAACTCAACAACAACAAAGAAACACAAATAACTCAATGAAAAAATGGGCAAATGACTTGAACAGACTTTTCTCCAAAGAAGATATACGAGTGGCCAACACGCACAGGAAAAGATGCTCAACATCACTAATCATTAGGGAAATGCAAATCAAAACCACAATGAGATATCACCTTATACCCACTAGGATGGCTATTATTAAAAAAAGAAAGAAAGAAAGAAACAGTAAATCACAAGTGTTGGTGAGAAAGTGGAGAAATAAGAAACCTTGTACACTCTTGGTGGGAATGTAAATGGTGCAACTACTATGGAAAACAGTGTGGAGGTTCCTCAAATAATTAAAAATAGAATCATCAATTCCACTTATAGGTATATACTCAAAAAAATTGAAAGCAGGATCTCAAAGAGATATTTGCACACCCATGTTTATAGGGCATTATTCACAACAGCCAAGAGGTAGAAGCAACCCCAGTGTCCATCAGCAGATGATTAGATAAACAAAATGTGGTGTACACATACAATGGAATATTATTCAGCCTTAAAAAAGAAAGAAATTCTGGCCAGGCACGGTGGCTCACATCTGTAATCCCAGCACTTTGGGAGGCCAAGGCAGATAGATCACTTGAGGCCAGGAGTTCGAAACCAGCCTGGCCAACATGGCGAAACCCCATGTCTACTAAAATTACAACAACAACAACAAAAAATTAGCCAGGTGTGGTGGCACATGCCTGTAATCCCAGCTACTCGGGAGGCTGAGACATGAGAATCACTTGAACTCAGGAAGCAGAGGTTGCAGCGAGCCAAGATCACACTACTGCACTCCAGCCTGGGCAACAGAGTGAGACTGTCTCAAAAAAAAAAAAGGGAGAAATGTTTAAGAGTGTAAATTTTATGTTATGTGTTTTTAGCACAATTTTTTTTTTTAAAGAGAAAATCTGGTGCAAAAATAATTCTAGCTGGGCACTGTGGCTCACGCCTGTAATTCCAGTGCTTTGGGAGGCCGACGTGGGTGGATCATCTGAAGTCAGAAGTTCGAGACCAGCCTGGCCAACATGGTGAAACCTCATCTCTACTAAAAATACAAAAATTAGCCGGGCATGGTGGTGGGTGCCTGTAATCCCAGCTACTCAGAAGGCTGAGGCAGGAGAATCACTTGAACCTGGGAGGCAGAGGTTGCAGTAAGCTGAGATCATGCCACTGTATTCTAGCCTGGGTGACAGAGCAAGACTCAGTCTAAAAAAAAAAAAAAAAAAAAATTATAAACAGTTGATTGAATAATCTCAACTACTTGGGGATAAAACTACTTGGGGATAAAATATGATTTTTCTCTTAGTATAATTGCCCCCAACTAATCCAGACTGACCCATCCTTTTTTTTTTTTTTTTCCCTCAAATAGAGGGTTCCTTAATCACATCTTTTCCACCTCCCATAGCTTTCTAGCCACCTTTGGTTATTTCCGATTTAAGACTCAGTCCTTTGCATCCTGAAGCTTCAAGTCTCATGACCTCCCAGTCCACCCGTGCAGACTGGGTCTGTCTGCGACTCTAGTTTACGCTTGATCTCTTTACCCATCATCTCCTCCCCTCTCTAGAACCAGCCCTCCAGGGTGTGTTGGTGCAGGAAGAGAGAGAGGCAAAGGGCAAGTGTGTCCTCTCTCAGCACAGCGAGGTTGCATGGATCCATCCTGCACGCCCTCAGGAGCCGAGAACTCAAGGCAGCAGTTCTGGGCCCTCTCTGTCAGGCAGTATATCCCTTCCCCACTATCTCCCTCCCATCCTCTTCTCCACAGCCCAAGGGCAGATCAACAAGCCTGATGGCCAAGCGAACAACCATCTGGGAGCAAAACTCCCCTTCTTGCAAACACCTCTGGTTTTCCTTATGATTCTCTTAGGTCCTCACCCTACTCCTTGGTTTCTAGAAAGAGAGTGAATAACCCTCTCCCCAAAACCAGTCCAGCTCACCCTCTGCTTTGTCAACCCTCAGAGCTTGAATTGGGAATTATGGAACCAGATCGGACTTCCCCTGTAAGGCGAGGGGAGCTTGGCAGACTCCAGCTTCTGGGGGCTTACAGGTGGCTCTCAGAATGGAGAGAACTTTGGTTCTCACCTTTAGACCCTCTATCAAACCAGTGGTGTCAGAGGGGGGAGAGATCACTTTCAACTTTCAGTGACAGGGAATCAGAAAAAACGTTTCTGGAGAGGGAACATTTGAACTGGGTCTCAAAGGCTAGGTCAGATTTGGCAAAGTGAGGATGAATGGTCAGGTGAGAGGGAGGGAAGGCAGAGGCGAAGGCTCAGACACAAGGAGCTTCATGGCACGCAGGCGTACCGGTTAGCTATGACAAACATGCGTGCAGGAGAGTGGAGAAAGGGAGTGACAGCATGCCCAGTGTTTCACATTGTCTTTGGCTTGGTCTGAGCTCAGTCTGTCCCGTGATGCTTTGAGGAGGATGTAGGCAGCTGTGCAGCCATTCTCAGGACCTGTATTTGCATTTGCACAGGCCAGTGAAGCTGAGAGTACCGAAGTTCACTGATGCTGGCCGGGAGCTGTTTGGAATGACTGCCAGTCTTGAAAGTAGAGTCCATGTATCTCAAGACATAAAATTAGCAAAATTCTTCTGCCGCCAATCCCATTTTCTTGCAGTCTTCATGCAGGAGCACCAGCTTCTCTGAGCATTTGAATCACTCCACACAGCTCCTTCTATGCTGAATGACACTGCCCAAAATACACCGGAGGCCTGTCCAGCACCCTGGAAATTCCATGACTACACCACATGAGGAAGCCGAGTCAGGGGAACTGGGGGCTTCAGGTTAGCTGTGGCCACTCATGTGCTGTGTGATTTTGGACAAGTCAGTCTCTGAACCTCAAATTCATCAGAAATGCAGGGGTGAGTACTAGCTGCCCTAGCACAGGATTAAATGAGGGAAATAACGTGCACAAATATGTTAAAAAGTGTCAGCCGGGCATGGTGGCTCATGCCTGTAATCACAGCACTTTAGGAGGCTGAAACCAGCGGATCACTTGAGACCAGGAATTTGAGACCAGCCTGGCCAACATGGTAAAACCCCATCTCTATTAAAAATACAAAAATTAACCAGGCATGGTGGTGCATGCCTGTAGTCCCAGCTACTTGGGACATTGAGGCAGAAGGATTGTTTGAGCCCAAGAGGCGGAGGCTGTAGTAAGCCAAGATCACACTACTGCACTCCTGCACTCCTGGGTGACAGAGCGAGACTGTCTCAACAACAGCAACAACAACAAAAAAGTAGTGACGTTGATGTGTATCTTACATGATGAATGCAGAGTTTCCACTCCTTTCAAGACCCCAGAGTATAGTGCATAGGGAAGCAGAAAGCATTTGTATTACCAGAGGGGAGGCTGGCTGTGCAGGGAGAACATGATCAATAATACTGTCAGCTTAAAATAAGAATCAGTGTCACCAAAACGCTGCTTCCAAACCAACCCCTGATGTTCTAGGTCCACCATTTCTCTGTCCCACCTCCCTGCTTTACCTCTTTTTTTTGTTTGTTTTGTTTTGTTTTGTTTAGATGAATCTTTTTTTTTTTTTTCTCTCAAAGAGAGGGTTTGAGAAAAACCTAGGCTGTCGCCTAGGCTGAAGTGCAGTGGTGTGATCTCAGCTCACCGCAACCTCCGCCTCCCAGGTTCAAGCAATTCTCCTGCCTCAGCCTCCCGAGTAGCTAGGATTACAGGTGCCCGCCACCATGCCCGGCTAGGTTTTGCATTTTTAGTAGAGACAGGGTTTCACCAAGTTGGCCAGGCTGGTCTTGAACTGCTGGCCTCAACTGATCCACCTCCGCCTCCCAAAGTGCTGGGATTACAGGCTGAGCCACTGCGCCCAGCCTTTCCTCTGATTTCTATGGTACCTATCACCATGGTATGCAGGTACTCACATCAAATCTGTTTTTAAGTTCAAAACAGAGCCATATGTGGGAAGACACATTCCTCTTCTGAAGCCTTATCTCCGAAGCTGAGCTTGGAGTGAAGTGACAGGCGGAACTGACTCCTTGGAGGATGGAATCTTGAGATTTTATGTGGGAGCAGAAGAGAAGCAAGCACCAAATATCTATCAAATGTCCACAGAGGGAAACACTGTAGTAGCTGCCTAGAGATTCAGTCCTGCCCAAGTTTCCCTGCTCAGATTTCAGGTGCAATTTTGAGAAATGTTCTTCCCCAGTGGAGTGACCTAGTCAATGACCTCACCCTTTATGGGAAGGCGTGCCCATACGCACAATAACACAGTACTCATAAAGTCCACGAGAGGCCGGTCCAGGCCTTGGCCAGGGAAGCATCCATGGACTTGGGCGTTCGTCGCAGAATCTTCAGACGAATCTGGATGAGGAGTGAGGCCCTGCCTTGGAGGTGCTGCCCTCCCTCTGTGGCATGGAAGCCCTGCTGCCTGTGACAGGAGGCGACTGCACCTCACCCGCGGCCTGTAAGCTGCAGGACCCAGTGAAGAGCTTCCTTAGCTTACCGCTGCGCAGGCACTAGGAAAGGGAGCACGTGCCAGGGAGATTTGCCTTCTTGGTCTGGTAGCAAATGTAGGCCCACCTGGTACAGGTAGGAGGTTCCGCAGGCCTTCCAGATCTTCTTGGCAGGTTTATGGGCGAGAGAAAGCGGTTCCCAGCCCCCTGCCCTGATGCGGCTGCACCTTCTGGAGCACCGTGAACACTCTGCCTCCTGCCAGGCCCCCAAAATACTCTTCTGTCTCTACAGTTGTGCCACCTTTCCCCAGCACCAGGGAGCAGCTCGGCAGGACCAGGCTCTGGGGGCCAGCACACGCGCTCTTCACAAGCCTAAGAGGGCTGTCGTGAGGGGAAAAAAATGGCATTATATGACGTCATTCCAGCTTTAATACTCATTCTGGAAAGAAGAGAGGATATAAAGAAATAGACATAGATTATGTACGCACATACATGAAGGGTAAGTACTTGGAAATGTTAAAGAGTTCGTTTTAAAAGTCCTTAGGCAGCACCTCCTTCTCAAGTTAACTCCCACTTGGTCCAAGGTGGAGCTCCGGGCTCCGAGGAGGCGCGGTCAGGGTGGGAGGCCTGGGCTGCGCGGACCGCGAGCGAGCCTCCTCGGTCTCCCTCCCTAGCGGAGAAGATCCTCCAGGCTAAGGTCCAAGGCCCAACTCCCTTGGGGCTGTCGCCGCCCACCTCCTCCCCGCCACCCTGGGCTTTGGCTTTGTCCTCGACCACGCTCCGGGAGTGCGCCGAGCGGTCGCGGTCCTGCTAGCCGGGGCCGCGTTCCCACCGCGAAGGCCCGGGCGCGCGCTGCTCGGGATCGGCTCCGGGACTCTAGCCACCAGGTGGCGCCACACGGCTACTGCGCGCCGCTCGGAGGCAGTCGGGTCGCCGCGGTGCGGAGGAACCAACACCGGGGGTAACCAGTCACCCGAGCCGACCCACCGCCCGCACTGCCGAGGCTCAGGCGCCCCAGTTCGGTGCCCAGAGGCCCGCCCCGGGACCAACCTGGACCGGCAGCTTCAGCAAAATTGCGGGATAGTTTAAAAACAAAAAAAAGTTTTCACCCCACCCGCCACTCCCAAATCAATTCAAAAATAGAAATTAAACTGGGCTGGGCGCGGTGGCTCATGGTGAAACCCCGTCTCTACAAAAAATGCAAAAGTTAGCCTGGCTTGGTGGTGTGCACCTGTAATCCCAGCTACTAGAGGGGCTGAGGTAGGAGAATCGCTTGACCTGGGAGCGGAGGTTGCAGTGAGCCGAGATCACACTACTCCACTCCAGCCTGGGCGACAGAGCCAGCCAGACCCCGTCTCAAAAAAAAAAAGTTAAACTATGATGGGGAAAGTTATTGGCGACAACAATGCAGACCCGCATGGATACAGGCAGCGGGGCACATGAGTTCTGGAGCCCAAATCGCTGAGTTCAAATCCTGCTTAATGACCTTGCGTGCGTTATTTAACCCCGTATAACCCCATTGCCTCATCTGCAAATGCAAATAATTTACTTAAAACTCACGTCATGAATTGTTGACAGGAATTAAATGAGTTGATACCCACATATATGTATACGTGTGTTTTAAATATGTATTTAATATAAGTGCATATAAATGTATGTATGCATATAATCATATGCATGTATAATATGTAAAATTATGTACATATATAACCTATGTTATATGCCTAGTACATAGTATATGCCTAGTACATAGTAAGAACCAGTGTTAGCTATATTTTATGCATTTATATATTTATTCGTTATGCAACTTATATGAATTATTAATTTTTAAAAACATATTTTCACTCAAAAGAAAGACACTATTGGGTTTAACCTTTTTTTTTTTTTTTTTTGAGATGGAGTTTCGCTCTCGTTGCTGAGGCTGCAATTCAATGGTGCGATGTCGGCTCACTGCAACCTCCGTCTCCTGGGTTCAAGCGATTCTCCTGTCTCAGCCTCCCAAGTGGCTGAGATTACAGGTGCCTGCCACCATGCCGAGCTAATTTTTTGTATTTTTAGTAGAGACGGGGTTTCACTATGTTGGCCAGGCTGGCCTTGAACTCCAGACCTCCGATGATCCACTCGCCTCAGCCTCCCAAAGTGCTGGGATTACAGGCGTTAGCCACCGCACCCGGCTTGTTAACTTTTTATATGGAAATTTTCAAACATTTACAAAAGTTGAGAAAACAGTATAATGAACCCGCATGGGCACATCACCCAGTTTCAATAATTAACACATTGTCAATTCCGTTTTATCTGTACCCCAGGACCCCTCTGCCACTCAGCTAGGCTATGTTAAATCAAATCTGAGATTACATATCATTTCATTTGTAAATACTTGACAATTATAAAGTATTTTTTAAAGCTCAATGTTTGATACTTCCTCCATGCACATATTATATTCTTCAGTCCATAGATTTCCCATGACACTGGAAATCTTTTCCAAACCAGCATTTGACACAGAAGTTGGAACTGAATATTGAATCAGTTATGAAAAATTTGGAGCAGTGATGTATTTGTCTGAAAAGCATTTCCCCTTCTCAAGAGATGTGTTCTCCCTGAGGAAGGGAATATTACGCTCAGCCGCTGGTTCTCTTCTTGTGAGAATCTACAGCGTGTTCTTTTATCTGCAGTGACACACCCCAGGTTGAATGATCACTCCAGGGAAGGAGATTTCTTGTAATTAGTCAGATTCTTGCACTCAGAGAAGGATCTAATCCATTTTCAGAAGGAAACCACTTCTCCGGACACTTGAAGGCTGTAGGATATATAGCCAATACGGCAGGGTAAACCACTGTCTGCTCAAAGTGTCTTTACACCAGCGCCAAGTCCCATCCATACTAAAAATTTAAGCACATTTATTTCCTCAAAGAATGTTGTTAACGTGTTAAATTGTTTACTTAAGATACTAATACACACACATCCCAGCCTAATAATACATTAAGAGCCCTTTGAGACAGGAGAAAGAAAGAAACCAGGGAAATAGTTGTTCTTATTCAACTGTATGCTTTTTGGTTTTTTTTTTTTTTTTTTTTTTTTTTTTTTTTTTTTGAGGCAGAGTCTCACTCTATTGCCCAGGCTGGAGTGCAGTGGCATGATCTCGGCTCACTGCAACCTCAGCCTCCCAGGTTCAAGCAATTCTCCTGCCTCAGCCTCCCAAGTAGCTAGGATTACAGACGTGCACCACCACACCAGGCTAATTTTTGTATTTTTTTAGTAGAGACAGGGTTTCACCATGTTGGCCAGGCTGATCTTGAACTCCTGACCTCAAGCAATCCACCCGTCTTGGCCTCCCAAAGTACTGGGATTACAGGCGTGAGCCACCGCGCTGGCCCACCCTGCTCATCTTTAAGTTCCTCAGTGCCCAGCCTCATAGAAAGCTACTCAGGAGGCTGAGGCATGCGAGTTGCTTGAACCCAGGAGGCAGAGGTTGCAGTGAACCGAGATCACACCACTGCACTCCAGCCTGGGTGACAGAGCGAGACTCGGTCAAAAAAAAAATGCAGGTGCCCGATAAATGTTGATTAATGATTCCAGTCACTAAGACAACTTGCTATTTCCCCAACTTGCCTCTCTTTTAACAATCTGCAGTTAACTTGAGGTAGGAGGCAGGATTTTACTCTGGACCAGATTGAAGACTGGCTGAAACAGGAAGGAGGCGAAAGCACCTCTCCGTAAGACACACCCACGAGTGCCATATCAGTCTACCACCTAGAAAGTTATAACCATAATGTGATCCAGCGTACAACCACAGACTGGTGAGGCTGAGAAAACAAAGGTTATGCTTTTTTTATTTTACAAAAGCACTCTTAAAAATTATAATACACAAACCAGATATGGTGGCTCATGCCTGTAGTCCCAACTACTCGGGAGACTGAGGCAGGAGGATTGCTTGAGCCCAGGAGTTCAAGGCTGCAGTGAGCCAAAATCACACAACTGCACTCCAGCCTGGGCAAAAAAAAAAAAATATATATATATATATATATGTGTGTGTGTGTGTATATATATATATAAAAAAAATACACACTCATAACAATTTAAATAAACTTAATTATAGAAAGCCAATATATTATATATAATATATAAAAAATATATCTCATACATAGTATTGACACATATTTTGTAATATATTATCATATATAATATATATATAATGTATATGTTTTTTCTCCTTCCCTGTCCAATTATACTCTCTTGAAGTAACCAGTATTAGCATGCTGGTGTATATATCATTCCATATGTTTTCTATGCTTACACAAGCACAGAATTACCTGTTCAAGGTTTCATTTATGCTTTTAACAAAAACATGGTCATATTCTTCATTATCATTTGCCACTTGCTTATGTTTACTTAGTATGTCTTCTACACCTTCCCAAGTCAATACATATAAATGTGGTTCATTCTACTTGATGATTGCATAGTATTCCATAGAATAGATGTACTAGAATGTATTCAATCAACCCATCACTAATCATGGGTTTTGGTTATAGCTTATCAGCTTTGTTAATTGTTTCATCTGGGCTAGTCCTATTTTAGTTGTAATCTCCTAAATAACAAAGACCATACCGTAAACACAAACTTACTTCTCAGAACTTCATCACTGCCTACATTTGTCACACATTTAACATGACGTGAATATCCCTTTAATTTTGGAAAGGCACATAATATCTTCTCATTTGTTAAAAGGAAGACAGTTCTTAAGGTGACAGGCTTATATTTGGCACGTTTACTGAGCAGGAGGAGATAATTTTTAAAATTTCCTAATCCCATATGGTCTGATTTTTCTCCATATGTCAACCTCCTTCCCAACAGGTGCGTCATACTTTCCCACGGCACTGCTCTTGTATCTCTACAGAAATCATTTAAACTTTACCTCCTTACCATAAAATGATTTAAGTTCCACAATGAGACTGCTTAATCTAACACACTCATTTTAAAGATGAACAAAGCTAAGCATTCATAACTTAGCTACCTAGTAGAGGAGCTGAGGCTAGGACTATCCAGGGCTGTCTCCACTACAGGACACAGCCGTTCCAGGGCTGGGGAGTGGCTGGGGCACAGCACATAGGCGACAGTACTTTTTTTTTTTTTTTTTTTTTTTTTTTTTTTTTTTGAGACGGAGTCTCGCTCTGTTGCCCAGACTGGATGCAGTGGCCGGATCTCAGCTCACTGCAAGCTCCGCCTCCCGGGTTCCCGCCATTCTCCAGCCTCAGCCTCCCGAGTAGCTGGGACTACAGGCGCCCGCCACCTCGCCTGGCTAGTTTTTTGTATTTTTTAGTAGAGACGGGGTTTCACCGTGTTAGCCAGGATGGTCTCGATCTCCCGACCTCGTGATCCGCCCCTCTCGGCCTCCCAAAGTGCTGGGATTACAGGCTTGAGCCACCGCGCCCGGCCAGGCGACAGTACTTTTATTTGTATAAATTATAAAGTAGGTCGTTAATTTATAAAGTAGGTCGTTGATTTTTCTCAAAGACTGAACAGGTAGCTGATCTGTGCCACTTGCTAACCACCTGTTTGAAGAAGGAACTCTTGCTGCTGGACCTCACGTCTACAGCTTGTTTTTCGCCAGAGGCTGCTCTTGCTCCAGCTTGCGGTTTTCTCTGCATCCAGCAGCCAATAGAGTTGTGAATGCCCCTCTTTACTTGCATTCCCACACCATACCTGGCATGCCAGTGTGCCCTGGCTTGGAGTTGAGGCTGCTGACTATCTAGTTATATAAAAGTAAAATCCTTCAGGCATAGCCAGAGGAAGCCCATCACGGGTGGACACAGATTTGTGGAGCCTAAACTTACAAAGTTTTTGAGGTCATCTTTAATGGAAAACAATATAAAAATGTCTTATTTTTGCCATTTGTGAAAAAACATATGCACACATTGCTAGGTCCTCTGCCTGGTGTCTTAGAAAGGTCTAGTCCCTGACAAGTGAAGGTGATGAAGCTTAATTTCCTTTATCTTCAGGGCACAATTTCCCCTGGGCCTTATACGGAGTCAGTAGGGACATACCTGGGGCACCCTTTGATCCTTCACATGTAGATGGACAGAGCTGCTCAGACCCCTCCATGAAGTTATGCACACAGTAGCCCAAAGTCCAAGAGTTCCAGGACAGTCCCTGTTTTCATATATGTAATTATGTGTTAAACGATGCATCTTGACTTTTCAAAAAATATAAGTGATAATGTTACAGAATAGAAGTACCAAAGAAAAACCAAAAAAAAAGCAAGCAAAACAAAACAAAACAAAACCAACACCCCAAAATTCATACAAATCAGGATGGAATTACCAGTTGTTCCCTGTGGATTTTTCCATTCCCATCTCAGAATGGAAAGAGCAAGCCCAGGATGGACAGTAACAGCACCCAGCAGCTGCAGAGTGCAAAAGTTCCCACCTGCTAAGAAATCAGCAGGAATCTTTAGAAGGAAATTCTCTTCCCTTATTGGGTAGCAGTAATTATGCTGCCAAGAAAAATCTTGCCTTCATAGACTTATGTTGCATAAGAAATAAAGTTTAGCTGGAATAGACAAGTTGAGTTCAAAAAACTACTGAAGAATCTCCTTCTAGTCCCTGTCCTTAGCTTTCCATTCCACAGTAACTAGACCCGAGATTTCAGAGCACAGTATTGAAGCCACTATGCTGCATAAGTATCCCACACCCAAAGACTCAGGCAACTATTCCACAGATTTCTTTATTTTTTTCTTTTTTTTTTTTTTTTTTTGTGACGGAGTCTTACTCTGTCGCCCAGGCTGGAGTGTAGTGGTGTGATCTTGACTCATTGCAACCTCCACCTCATAAGTTCAAGCAATTCCCCTGTCTCAGCCTCCCAAGTATCTGAGATTACAGGTGCCCACCACAACACCCGGCTAATTTTTGTATTTTTAGTAGAGACAGGGTTTCACCATGTTGGTCAAGTTGGTCTCGAACTCTTGACCTCAAGTTATTCGCCCACCTCTGCCTCTCAAAGTGCTAGGATTACATGCGTGAGCCACCACACCCAGCCAATTCCACAGACTTCTAAGGGGCTATCAGGGAACAAATATGTAGCAAAATCTGTTCATCAAGCATTTATGAATCATCCAGGAAGGTCAGGATAGGTTTTTGGTTTGCTTTACAGGAGACATCCTGTATCTGAAAGGCAGAAGACACCTATCTCAAGTCCAGGGTTAGCACAATGTATTCACTGCCTGTTCGAGAATAGTAACAATGATCATAATAACAGTCATAACTATTGTTTGTTGAGACTATGTGCTTTAAATGCATTATCTCACTTAACCCTCATATCAACTTTGTCAATATTCATATTTCACCTACAACCAAGTAGACTTAGTGATGTGAAGAGACAATGTCATACAGCACACAGTGCTAAAGTTGATACTCAAACCCAACTCTATTAAACTGCAAAGGCCATCATTTAACCACCGTGAAAGAAAATAAAATCTCAGGACCCCATTCATTTAACCACCGTGAAAGAAAATAAATCTCAGGGCCCCAGTTCATGGCGCCAAAAGGAAAAAATTAAGCTGAAAGCTGGGTCATGCCAGAAATTGCCTTTCTCTTTGCAGCTACAGATAAAAGGCCGGATGTCTCCACAGTTAGCTACTCTACGTTCACCTTATCAGTGATCAGTGCTGATTTACTGAGTGAGAGACGACTACATAATTGTCTGTGCTCCTACTTGCTCCTTGTCTCTTTCAACATGTGGATTCAGTCATATGACCACATTCTCCCTCTTTCTCTTCCAGCCTGCTTTTTCCCTTTAAATACTGAAGCCTTCAAAATGATCTTTGGAGAAAGGCCCGGACCACAGGCTGTTTCTGTGACATCTGTGTTCCTTTCTTCCGGCCATGTCCTTAACCTTGGCAAAATAAACTGCTAAGTTGATTGAGATCTGTCTCCGATACTTTTTGATTTATACCACTATACTTTCCAGTCTTCTTCTTTTTTTTTTTTTTTTTGAGACAGTTTCACTCTTGTTGCCCAGGCTGGAGTGCAATGGCGTGATAGCTCAGTGCAACCTCCGCCTCCCGGGTTCAAGCAATTCTCCTGCCTCAGCCTCCCAAGTAGCTGGGATTACAGGCATCCGCCACCACGCCCAGCTAATTTTATTTTATTTTTTTAGTAGAGACGGGGTTTCTGCATATTGGTCAGGCTGGTCTCAAATTCCTGGTCTCAGGTGATCCGCCCCCCTCAGCCTCCCAAAGTGCTGGGATTACAGGCGTGAGCCACCGCACCCTGCCTCCAGTCTTCTTTAATAGGCAACAGATGGATTTCTAAGCAGTTACCTCAAGAAAAAGAAAAAAGAAAAGGAAAAGTCCATGAAACAAATCCACAAGGATTAGCCAGTCTCTACTTAGTGATGATGCCTACAGAAACTGCTGTTGGCCAGGCTCCATTCCCTCACCAATCCCAGCAGCAGAATCACCTGAGTACTTACAAAAAAGCCAGATTCTCGGGCCCACCCCAGATCTATGGAATCAGAATCTCTAAGGATAGAGCCTGGGAATCCTCATTTAAAATGATCCCCCATACCCCCAACTCCCAAGCAATTCCCCTTCACAAAGAAGTTTGAGAAGAGCTGCTTGAAGGATGAGCATTCTTCCCAGCTTGCCTGGAAGACAAGTTTATAACTGTTATCCTGGCATATCAATAGTGCCTCACCTTTCCCCCATTAAGTGTTCCAGTTTAGACAACCAACTTGCATGTATATATTTCTATATTTTTTGTACCAAAATGAAACCATACTGTACATGCTATTTTATAACCTGAAATGTTTATGCAATGATTTCTCCTTTTCCATATAAACTTTTATCTTTTCTCATACCAATCTATATTCAGATTTTCTCCGTCATCTTTAAAACATTCCCTACATCTGGTTTAATCAGTCTACGCATTGTGTTATAATAGTTTCTCTTCTAAGCTAGTAAGTTTCTCTTTCTATCTCTTCCTCCCCACCCCACATCCCCACCTCTCTCTCTCTCTCTGACACTGACTTGTTAATAGACTAGGCCAGATATATTATAGGCTGGGCCATGTTTTGGATTTTTCTGGACAGTTCTTTATGGTGTTAGTTTGGTCCCTTGTTTTCTGTATTTCTTATCAACTGAAAATTAGATTAAAATTTTTATTCTTATCAAGTTTGAGCCAAGTTTGGCTATACGTCACAGGTAATGTTGTTTATTTCTTTTTTTTTTTTTTTTGAGACGGAGTCTCGCTCTGTCGCCCAGGCTGGAGTGCAGTGGCGCGATCTTGGCTCACTGCAAGCTCCGCCTCCCGGGTTCACGCCATTCTCCTGCCTCAGCCTCCCGAGTAGCTGGGACTACAGGCGCCCACAACCGCGCCCGGCTAATTTTTTGTATTTTTAGTAGAGACGGGGTTTCACCGTGGTCTCGATCTCCTGACCTTGTGATCCGCCCGCCTCGGCCTCCCAAAGTGCTGGGATTACAGGCGTGAGCCACCGCGCCCGGCCTAATGTTGTTTATTTCATCGTATGTCACATGAGGAACATGTACTGTCTTGTTGACCCACAATTAGTGACACTGAGATCAACCACTGAATGAGAGTGACTTTTTGATCCAATGACAGGACACAGTTACATTGTTTTCCTTGCAACTGGGTAAAAATCTGTATGGTATCACTTTGGCTCTATATAAATATTCTGTTTCCTATCAACCATACAGCTAACACTTTCAACAATTTGATACTTGTTGCCTGAGTTCAGGGTGTTGCAAAATGTCAGTTCACTAGTTCTATCAATCTTCTATGTGATTAGCAGACATTCTTCAGTAGAACAGAGATTTTTCTTGATTATCTGGGACCATTTAGTTACCATGAAAAGCAGTTCCTATTGGAAAGGCAAGTTAAATGTTTTTCTTTTCTTTTTTTTTTTTTTTTTTTTTTGTTGTTGGTGTTGTTGAGACAGAGTCTCACTCTGTCGCCAAGGCTGGAATGCAGTGTGCAATCTCAGCTCACTGCAACCTCAGCCTCTGGAGTAGCTGGGATTACAGGCATGTGCCACCATGCCCGGCTAATGTTTGTATGTTTCGTAGAGATGGGGTTTCGCCATTTTGGCCATGCTGGTCTTGAACTCCTGACCTCAAGTGATCCAACCACCTTGGCTTTCCAAAGTGCTGGGATTACAGGTGTGAGCCACCGCACCCAGCCTGAATGTTTACTTCTTACACTTGGATTATTATTTTCAAAATAAGAAACTAGTTTAATAGCCACTTGGGCCCAATTTCTGTGGTCCATTTGCAGTATCTCCATCAAGACAGCGAGCACCTTCCAGAAAAGTCTAGTGGTTATAGAAGAACTAAACAATGCCAAAAAGTTTGGCCACACTACGCATAGATATGACTGGCGACCGGAAATACTCTACTGGAAATGGTAGCCCTGATGAGAAGTTGTGGCCTAAGCTAACTAGTTTTTCACATCTGATCCTCTAGTCACATCATATATTGCTTTTTTTTTGTTTTTGTTTTTTTTGCTCGGGAAGTTCTCGAAGAGTGCTTCGTTTATGATAGAACACACTCTCTTGCCTCTCCAAAAAGAGCTTTCATTAAGCAGAAACAGAGCTGCTCTAGTGAATGGGCTCTCAACAAACAGGAGTACTGTACCATGCAATGGGACAGTGATTCTTTGTGTTCCCTGAATTTGACACGTGGTGTAGGACTTTTTAAAAGGGCATTTCTGGTTGGGCACTGTGGCTCACACCTGTAATCCGTGGTTTGTTTTCAAAGTTGTTTTGGCTATTCTAGGTCCTTTGCATTTCATATTAATTTTTACAATCAGCTTATAAATTTCTACCTTAAAAAAAAAAAAAAAAAAAAAAAGACCTGGTGGGATCTTGACAGAGATCGCATTAAATCTATAGGTCAATTCAGGGATTACTGACATTTTAACTGTATTGAATCTTTTGACTCATGAACAAGATATATCTCTCAATTTATTTAGGTCTTCTTTAATTTATCTAAGCAACATTTTATCGTTTTTCAGTATACACGTCCTGCATATCTTTAACTTTTTTTATTTCTAATTTTTGTTGTTGTTGTTTTGAGATGCAGCCTCACTCTGTCACCGAGGCTGGAGTGCACTGGCACAACCTCAGCTCACTGCAGCCTCTGCCTTCCAGGTTCAAGTGATTCTCCTGCCTCAGCCTCCCGAGTAGGTGTGATTACAGGCACCCACCACCACACCAGGCTAATTTTCGCATTTTTAGTAGAGACAGGTTTTCTCTATGTTGGCCAGGCTGGTCTCAAACTCCTGGCCTCAAGTGATCCGCCCACCTCGGCCTCCCAAAGTGCTGGGATTACAGGTGTGAGCCACCATGCCAGGCCTATTTCTAATTATTTGTTGCTTATATTCATTGACTTTTTAATTCTTTTAATTTTTATCGTTCACAGTTCTTTATGGTTTTCTGTCCTTTTTTATTTATTTATTTATTTTGAGATGGAGTCTCGCTCTGTCACCCAGGCTGGAGTGCAGTGGCGCAATCTCGGCTCACTGCAAGCTCTGCCTCCTGGGTTCACACCATTCTCCTGCCTCAGCCTCCCGAGTAGCTAGGACTACAGGCGCCCGCCACCACACCCAGCTAATTTTTTGTATTTTTAGTAGAGATGGGGTTTCACCGCGGTGGCCAGGATAGTCTCGATCTCCTGACTTCGTGATCTGCCCACCTTGGCCTCCCAAAGAGCTGAGATTACTGGCGTGAGCCACTGCGCCCAGCCTCTTTTTTATTGTTTAAAAGCATCCCATATTTATTTCAATCATGTAAAATCATCTCATCGAAGAAGGTAAACGTTTTTGCTTTTTAATTTTTTTCTGCTCCCTGCATAGTCTGTTTTCTCTAGCTTTCTGTCTTTCATGTTAAAGGATTAATTTTTAGTGGTCCATTCATAATTAAGAGGGACACACTAAAAAGCCAATTAGCAGCTCTGCATGCATGGGCAAGGAGGGTTCAGTAGTAGCTATCACTATAACTGCCCATTTAACAAGAAACCCTAAAAATGTCAGAATCCGTAGTATTTTTGCCTTTGGCTAGACAGCTTCTCCAGAGAAAAATCCTCCAATCTGCTTAATGAGCTATAAGCTGATGGCCAGAATTCTGGGAGCCTAGTTGGAAGAAGGAGGGAGCAAGAAGAATGAGGGTGGGCAGTCTCAGTCTTCCATATATAGATTCATTTTCATTTTCCGAACGGTGCCTCAGCGCTCATTCTGTCTGCCTTTGTTTCTGAATTTGATGCTTCTCTACTTGAATTTCTCAAGAAAATAAGCTTCCTTTCTTGTTCAGAGGTAAGGAAGAGGTAGCCATCTGGCAGGGTCGGATATGGAAAGGGATCTGTGGTTTTAACTCTTCCTTATGTTCTTTCAACAAGACTCTGTTATGAGCCCCTCTCACCTCCAGCTAGTTATCACAACTGAAAGGTTCCGATTCTTGAACCTTTCAGAGAAAACTTTGTAAACTGGCATGCCTACTGGCATTTTCTCTGCAGGCTACTTTCCATTTTTCATCGACCACATTTTTCAGTTGGTTGACAGCACTAATTTGCTGGTTTCTTCTATCTTAGGTGGATTTTAAATCATCCTTATTTTTTGCACAAGTGTGCAATCCACAACATTTATCTAGAAGCCGAAATAGTTTTGAATTACCAAGTAATAACCCAAAGTAGCAGTCCTGACCCTTCGTGCCATCGAGTGTGGCTGCAGAGTTCTTACGTCTAAGGAAGGAAGGGAGGCTGAAAGGTGGGGTCTGGTTCACTCAAATTAGTAATTTTAAAACATATTGTAATTTGTAAAGATATATAAGAAAGTATAGATGACTATTTTCTTTTTTAAGAGATAGTGTCTTGCTTTGTCACCCAGGCTGCAATGCAGTGGCATGATCACTGTAACCTCAACTGCCTGAGCTCAAGTGATCCTTCCACCTTAGCCTCCCAAGTAGCTGGGACTATAGGCACACACCATCATGCTAAAGTGAGAAGTGCTTGAAGCCAGGAGTTCAAGACCAGTCTGGACAGCAGAGGGAGATCTGATGATGTTTTTAAAATTTTTTTTGTAGAGATAGGCTCTCCCTGTGTTGTCCAGACTGGTCTTGAATTCCTGGCCTCAAGCGATTCTCACTTCAGCGTCCCAAAGTGCTGGGATTACAGGCGTGAGCCACCTCACTCAGCCAATTTCTATAATCCTCCTATGATGGCAAACCAATATAAAAGTAAAAATTAAAAATTGCAACATCAGACAGAATTGGACTTACATAAAAAGAATGAAAAATTACAAATCAATAAAAAGATGAGCACCCAGTAGAAAAATAAAGATGGTTAAAATATGTGAAAATAACATTTTTCACCTATGAGGCTAACAAAATTTAATAGGCCATTTCTTGAATTGAGGGGTGCAATTTGCAATTCTCTCGAAATGTGAAATGTGATTACTGTTTTTGACTAAGAAATTCCAGTTCAGGAAGTATCATGAGCACATAAATGGGTGCTTGAAAAGCTGTATGATGGGTAAGCATAGACAGAGTAACAACAACAAAAAAAGAAAAATACAGAAAAATAAAACGAAGAAAAGCTGTATGGCAAAAACCCATCAGCATGGGATCGATGAAATAAGTTACCATTCCATCTCACAGTGGGATACTCTGCAGCAATGAAAAAATGAAGTGGGGAGGTGATTTTCCTTTTGTTTAAACCTTTTTGACTTAATCTTTTCTAATAAGTATGTCTTACTTTTATAATCAGAAAAATCAACATTGCCATTTTGTTTTATTCACTTAGAACCGATTTTTTAGTAGTTGAGAGTATGACCTTGGGAACAAAATTGCCTGGGTTCAAGTCTGAGCACCACCCCCTTTTAAACCTTCAGCAAGCTGCTTGATGTCTTTGCTCCTGTTTGCCTGTCGTTTAAAGGAATATAATAACAACCTCATGAGGTTGTGGTAATAATTAAATAAATATATAAGATATTAACACTTGGAACCTACCTGGCTCACAAAAGGCAGTTGATATGTATTAGCTATTGTTATTTCATTTTGGAAACACAAAGATTATTTAATGATTTGTGTTTAGGCTGTGTCAAAATGTCTCTGATGTCAAACAGCTGTTTTAAAATGCCAGTAGTCAATGGAGAAAGACAAGAACCAAGTGATAGGTTTAAATATTGGAAAGGAAGAAACAACATGTAATTATTTGCAGATGATGCAATTGCCTACCTAAGAAAATATGGGAGAATCAACTGAAAAATTATCAGGATGAGTAAGAAAATTCAGTAGAATAGAAGAATAAAAGAGACATACTCTGAATTCAATAGCCTTACACTAAACTAGCAATTAGAAAATAAAATGGAAAAAAAAAGATTCAATTCACAATAACAAAAAAATATAAAACATCTAGGAGAAAGTTTTACAGAAATGTATAAATGCACACAAAGAAAATCAAGGTGTTGGCTCCTTTCCGGAGGCTCTAGGGGAGAAGACATTTCCTTGTTCATTCAGTTTGTTGGCAGAATTCAGTTCCTGACAGTGATAGGACTGAATTTACCTGCTGGCTGTCAGCTGAGGACTGTTTCCAGTTTCTAGAAGCTGCCCACATTCCTTGGTTTCCAGCCCCCTTTTTCTACCTTCAAAACCAGCAACAGCAGGTCAGTTCTCCTCATGCTTTGAATCTCTCCTTTCATCTCCTTTTCTCTCAAAGAAGATAGGAAAGTTTCTCACTTTTAAGGGTTCATATGATTAGATTGGGCCACCTAGATAACCCAGGAAACTTTCGCCATCTAAAGGTCGGTAACCCTTACGCACTTCTGCAATGTCCCTGCTGTCATGAAGGTAACATATTTACAGGGGCTGAGGATTAGGATGTGGATATCTTTGGTGGGACATTATTTTGGGGGGCTGTTATTAGAAGAGTGTCTGCTTTGGAACCAAACCTCAGGGTTTAGAATCCTGGTTTCACCATCTAATGGCTGAGCAAGACTAAACAGGTTACTTTACATTTCCCCATCTTTATAATGGCTTCAGCCTCATCCATCGTAAGAATTACATAACATGTATATTTAACAGGATGCCTAACATGCAAGTGCTCAATAAATGTCAGGTATAATTATTAATAGTCAACTTAAATGAACATTTTCTGATCCCAATTAGGTCTCACCTTGTTTCCAACCCAGGGCTGCAGCCTGTCGAGAAAGTTTTTAATCTTGATTCTGTGGTTTTCAGTATTGTAACTTCCTTCTAGATTTGTGTTATCTTCCCTTTGATAGCATGCTTGCTTCTTCATCTCAGTCACAAAGTCAGGCAGGGTCACCCTGTGGCTTTAGCACAGATGGAGACAGTTCTCATCTGTGAGAACAACTTTACATAGGAGACCCTGACTATATGGGCAAGGTGCTGAGAGGAAGCAGAAAGGAAATACAGAGTTCCCTGCCGTTACAGAGTTCAGAGACGAATGGCTGTTTTAACAAAACAACAGGAAAAAAATGGGGTCACTGCAGTGGCACCCAAGGCCTACTCTATGCCACTCAATTTGGGTTTAATGAACAAATAGATAAATAAGAGAGAGATTATCACTATTCTATAGATTAACAAAAAACTGAGGCTCACACCATCGTTAGGACTTGTTCAGGCTCATATGGCTGATAAAGGGCAGCATAGGATGCAAATCCAGGATTTCTGACTTTGCTAAGTCCTATGCTTCCTCCCCTTGGCACCTTCTTTCTAAGGATATGGAAACCAAAATGGAAAATAGTTTCCTATGCTTATCTAAAACTGGAGTAGGGTCTGCCACTGGCACACAGTTCTGTTTGCCACATCTGAGAATCTCAAAAACTCCAGAAAGTGGACAACTAAATGATGGAAAAAATCCTGGGGCTTTGATAAAAGAGCTACTTAATCAGAAGAAACTAAAAAGGATAGAAAAAAAAAATTGAGACTCATCAACCTTGAAATGTTGTAGTTAAGAAAAGAAACCTATCAAATCCAGACTGACAGAACTAAGATGGACAGGGACGGTTTATGATAATCTAGTTGGCGCTTTTCAAACACCTGTTAAAGTACTTCTTCACAGACCAGAAAACAAACTTATCAAACTCTGCATCTCCACAGAGTGCTGGCCAGAAATATTCAGGCAGGCAGTCATGCCTGCCTGATTCAGGCTAAGTTGATTCAACTAAGTTGAATCATTAGGAATTAAATTGTGTTTTCCCATATGAACAGAAATATGAAGGGTCCTGGCCAAGGGGGTATCACGTCAAATAAACCATACATATGGCCAACGTAATATTAAAACTCAATGTTGTCTCTGGAAAACTCTATATACATTAAAAGTAAAAGGGTCTTTATGTACCATATCTTGGTTATATGGTTAAAAAAAATTTTTTTTAACAGAGATCGTGTCTCACTACATTGCCCAGGCTGGTTTCAAACTCCTGGGCTCAAGCGATCCTCCCACTTCAGCCTCCCAAAGTGCTAGGATTATAGGAATATAATCCTAAAATGATATTAACTTTGCCTGTCTTTAGAATTTAGGAGGGTTCTTACTGATGTTATATGAATGAAGCAAGTATTTTTTGTGTGTGTTATGTGAGCCAGGGTCTTGACCTATTGTCTAGGCTGGAATGAAGTGGTGCCATCACAGCTCACTGCAGCCTCAACCTCCTGAGCTCAAGCAATTCTCCTACCTCAGCCTCCCAAGCAGCTTGGATTACAGGCACACACCACCATACCCAGCTAATTTTTTTTGTAGAGATGGGGACTCACTGTGTTACCCAGGCTGGTCTCAAACTCCTGGGCTCAAGTGATCCTCCCATCTAAGCCTTCCAAAGTATAGGCAAGGTGTGAGCCACTGCGGCTGTCCGGCAAATCTATAAGAAAAAAACAAAAGCCAGGTGCAGTAGCACTGTGTCTGTGGTTCCAGCTACTCGGGAGGCTGAGGCAGAAGGACCACTTGAGCCCAGGAGTTCAAGGATGCGGCACGCTATGATTGTACCTATGAATAACCAGTGCACTCCAGCCTGGGCAACATAAGGAGACCCCATCTCTTAGGAAAAGCTGTCCAGGTAGGTTGGGATAATTTGAATTGCCAACTTGCTGTTATTTTCTAGTACCTGAGCTAGACTACTTTTTTATCTACAAAATCCATTTGTATTGCAGAAAAACCACGGATTCACAATGGCAATGATTGGATTGTGGCAGTTGGTATTTTCTATTGTGGTAGCATAGGGACTCTCTGGAACACCCTTATCTCTTCTAGAGATTTGTACTGAATGTCACCAAAAGTACTTTTCTACATAGTATTTCATTATGAGATCAGTTGGTCCTCAGGTATTATTGCTGTTCCCATTTTACATGAAAGGAATCTAAAGTTTAAAAGTCACCTTAAATGACTTGCTCCCAGTCACATAGCTCATTAGTGGCAGAGCCAGGATAAGCAGCCAGGTCTTACAAAGTCCTAACCCAGTGCTCTACTACACAATACTATCTCAAAAATATTGGGAATTATTTTAGGCTCATCCAAAATGACCAGAATGTAATGAGTTGTTTCTGTCCCTTAACTCCACCACATTATCTTGGGCTACATATAAATTGTATCTTAAATGAAAAATACTACTCTTTCCCACAGGATAACCAGCAGCTGTCTGGTTATCTTGGTTGTATTTCTTCCAAGAATCTTTGGGAGCTGGCGAGATGTATACATAGCCAAGGCAGGATTTCTAGGTGATAACAGTATGACCATAATCCAGACAGTAGACTATAATCCAAGTCTTCCCAGCAAAGTCTTTCCTATTTAGCCAATCTGGTTTTCTGTTTTGTTGGTTGGTTTTTTTTTTTTTTTTTGAGATGGGGTCTTGCTCTGTTGCCCACGCGGGAGAGCAATGGTACAATCTTGGCTCACTGCAGCCTCGACCTCCTGGTCTCAAGCAATCCTCCCACCTCAGCTTCCCCAGTAGCTGGGACTATGAGTGTGTGCCACCACACCTGGCTAACTTTTGCATTTCTTTTGTAGAGATAGGCTCTCACTATGTTGCCCAGACTGGTCTTGAACTCTTGGCTTTAAGTGATCTTCCCACTTTGGCCTCCAAAAGTGCTGGGATTACAAGCATTGTACCTGACCAATTGATTTTTTAAATGCCTATGATCACTCCCTCTCACCACCAGATGGTCAATGGCATAGTGAGACTTTCTTCTGATTACAAATGCTCTGTTCAGATTTTTCTCAAAGCCACGTGACTGCAGGGGGAGTAATTATTGAGTCTCTTCTTCCTAAGTCTTTAGGATCTGGTATACCCCAGATTTCTTCAAGCTCAGAAAGGCCAGTCTTTGAAGAACACAGCTTTCAAGATATCCAAATCCAATACCTAGGTGTGCAAACACCAATTTCACTCCCTGCATCATAGCAACCCAATCTATCTATAATCTATATCCTGCCCCCATCCACCTTGCCCATTACTTGACTAAGAGGAGGTAGTTGGTGTCAATTGGGAATCCTATGGGATGGAACCACTGCTGCTTAACAATCATTTCCTCAGCTATCTTCCCATAGGGTGAGATAGAAAGTTCCCAGTCTGACCTATCTCTCTGACCTATACCAGCTTTAAGGATCCTCACATGAGCATTTTTCATGATGCAGGGAATTGGCAGGCAGCCTGATCCTTTCCTTTATTCACTAAGATTATTGCTACAATGCAGAGTTACTAGGGAACAAAAATATTATTAAATTAACTTGATCAATTTAAAAACCCTATATGGATAATTCAGGCAAGAATAAAATCTTTACTCAATAGCAGTTTTACCCATTTTATCCAAAGAACTTCAGCAGCCCCTTTCCACACGTGGTAACTGCTGAACCAGAAAAGAATCAGAAAAAATATGGAACAGAACTGCATTCTTAACAAACCATGCCATGTAGCCTAACTTCTACATTATATAGATGAGGAACTAGACCTAGGAACTGAGTTGCCCAAGACCAAATAGTGACAGAAATTACTAAAATCCAGGCCTCGCCCCTCAGTCTCTGCCCTTTCCCTTGTCACTTTTTTTTTTTTTTTTTTTTGTCTTGAGACAGAGTCTCGCTCTGTCGCCCAGGCTGGAGTGCAGTGGCGAGATCTCGGCTCACTGCAAGCTCCGCCTCCTGGTTTACACCATTCTCCTGCTGGGACTACAGGCACCCGCCACCTTGCCCGGCTAGTTTTTTGTATTTTTTAGTAGAGACAGGGTTTCACCATGTTAGCCAGGATGGTCTCAATCCCCTGACCTCGTGATCTGCCCGTCTCGGCCTCCCAAAGTGCTGGGATTACAGGCTTGAGCCACCGCGCCCGGCCTAACCTGTCACATATTCTTCGTTGGAAGAGCATCACAACCCATCACATGGCCCTGAGCTCCATCCCATGTGTCACACCTGGTGGCAAGTAGTTTGAGGATGGGACTCCAGAATGTATTCCCTGTGCACTTTCAGTGTCTTGCTCTACAGTTTATAAACCATGTGGCCTTCATTCACACATAATGGCAATAATTTGCCAGAGCAGTCTCACCTTCCTCAGAAACATAAATAAACTAACAAAAATAACAGGTTTTACTGATCCCGAGTCAAGTGTTTAAGAGGCAAAACTGCAGGGAGCAAAGGGTTATTACACAGCAGGAGGAGGTACAACAGGTGTGGAGCTATTTTAGTCTTTTTGGTTAAGTGGTGGAAATTTTGGCTCAAATACTAGTGCCTTGCTGAGAAATACTGTGGGATAAGTGATCATACTGGGCCTTTGTGGGATAAGCTTGAATTTGTATTGGCAAGTCATATAAATATCACTTACCCTTGTAACAGTCTAGCAAGAAAACCTCTATCATGACTGAGGTGGCTGACACTGGCATCAGTCCTCTCAATTTTCTATTAGGCAGAAAAATCTCAGGTTTTATTATGACAGGTGCATAAAACAAAATGCATTAGCTATCTCATTTTAGATTTTTTTTTTCAGAAGATTCCTAAAACCCTCTTAAGGATTTATAAATACATTGCACACATAATTTTTGTTTTTATGGATATTTGTCTACATAAATCAGTCTCTTACTGAATTCCTCTTCAAGACTCTGAAGCAGCTATGTATATACATTAGCATATGTGCCAAAGTCTAAATGAAACTGGGTAAACTGGATAAAATAGTCTCTTAATTTTTTAAGAAAATGTGAGTACATTCATGAATAGGTCCTCTTGCAGGCTGAGACTCAGTGAGAGTAGCTCAAAATTAGTTAGGATAAAGTCTGTAAACTAAGCAACCAGAGCATTACTCAGGCTTCAGAACACAAAGAAATTCTATTTTCTATTCATGGAATCATCCCCTCCTCACCCTCAAATCCTCTTTCCTGTCACTGTGCACAAGACCTCAGTGGGCTCTCTTCCCTGGCTCTAATCTCTTGTCCCATAGTCCAAGGTGACCAGAAGCAGCCAGCCACCCTAGCAACACAACCATAAACCAAACTCAGGATCCCATCTCCTGCTGGTGTGGGAGTGAACTAACTCACAGATTTCTCCCTACACACCTCCCCAAATGTTATCTAACCGGCTACATTTAAGCCTTGCAGACCCATATTAGCCCTTATTTAAACTAAAGGATTGGTGGGCTAGACCTACTTTGTTACTGTAGTAAAATAAAATTACTATTTTAACCTTTTTAAAGTATACAATTCAGTGGCATTTAGTGCATTCACAAGGTGTACAACCATCAGAACATTCTGATCACCCAAAATATATCTTGTAGCCAATAACAATCACACCTCCATTACCCCCAGCTGGCAACCAGAATTTTGCTTTCTAATCATTTACCAAAGCAGATTAACATTGCTTAGGCTACTACAGCTTATACTTCTATTCACTGAGAAAAGCCAATTACTTCAATGACTCAAAAGGGCTTTTGTGTAAGATTTTGAGCATTAACATCTGGATTCAAGTCATTATATCCCCGTTTATTTTGTTAAACTTGGGCAGATCACAAAAATCTGGGCCTCTCACCCCCCGTTTGTGAAATGGAATGATTAGACAGCCTTCGCACCCCCACCACAAGTGCTGATCATTCCTTGACCTTATTTTTTCATCTTATAGTGGAATTCATAAAAGCTAAAAGATTTAGATTATATTACCCAAAGACTAAAGACTCATTAATCAATTTTCAGTTCCTCTTAAGGATTTAGGAAATAGTCTGCCTCGTATTTAGAAACAAGGTTTAGCCATTTTTCCATTGCTTCCCTTCTAAGCTCAAATGAACCTACTGACTTTTTAAAGCTAACCATCTGCCTGAACTTGTATTGTCTGACATACGAAGTGCACTTGATAGAAGCTGGAATAAATGCCTGAAATATCCATGAAGCCAAATGGTTGCAAGTGACACTAGTGAAATGGTTTTTGTAGAAACTGAAGGTTTTTTGGTTTAAAATTGTCATTATTTGAATTTTTAAGTTGCAACAAAAATATCTACTTTACATTCATGCTTTGTGACATCAAAAATCAGATATTTTAAATGGAAATCAATGAACAAAATTTGCTTTGAATATATACACACATAGTCCAAGTCAGTCAGATTCTGCAGATTATCTGGGATATCAGTATTTTTTAAAAGTTTCCCACATGATCCTTTTTGTTCGTCATGAAATCATCTCCCCACAAAATAAAATGTTCCTAACTGTTGAGAAGCACTGCTAAATATCACTGTGCAGCACAGGCATTATCTACCTTGTTTTTCTTCCCCTACTCTCCTAAGAAAAGGTTATTTCACATAAAGTCACATCCAAAAATCACCTTAATAACCTAAACTTCACAATCGTAAGTTGTAATCAAGTTTCACACTCCCAAGCTATCCCACCGGTACTGTTATTTAATACGCTATACTAAAATTATGGTAACAATCCAAATCTTTAAGGCCATTTACTGATTTTCCGGGCTCTCAATAAACTATGATTACTTCCCAGAAAAAAAAAAAAATAACATTACTTCTTAATTTCTTTTGGTATTACTGGGGAGAAAAAAAAAGGAAAAAATAAATGATGACCAGATTATAATTATCAACTCAACTCAAAGCAAACATTTCAAGGTTGCTCTGCAGCTTAGCCTGATTACTGTGTCACCCCACAAGGGAGGTGTGAAAGTTTTCAAATCAGAGATTGCCACTAATTCAGTGCTTTTACTTTATTAGCAGTTCTGTATCACTTACAAGGGTTTAACATATACAGTAGAGATTTCTAAGGTACATATAAATAAGCTTTCTGCTCTTAAAAATTAAATGACCCGAGTCTATTTTAAATGTTCTCACTACAAAAGTATGCGACATAGTGGATGTTAATTAACTTGATTGAGCCATTTCATAATGTATACATTATACCCATATATGTAATTTTTGTCCATTAAGTTTTAGAAACCCTTGAAAGAGCCATTAACAAATCTACACACAATACTTTCAGTAAGTGTCCATAAATATTACATCTATGTCTAAACTTTGTGGTACCTGACAGAAGAGTACAAGGTAGTCTCACGTGTGTAATTCCAACACTTTGGGAGGCTAAAGCGGAGGATCATTTGAGGCCAGGAGTTAAAGACCAGCCTGGGCAACATAGTGAGACCCCCACCTCTACAAAACAAAAAGTTTAGAGTTACCAAAAAATAAAGCCTATGGTTAGCAAAAAGACAAAGATATATCATGTTTAAAATAGTGCCTTTTGTCAAACAATTGTCAGTGCTTTCATTTTATTGTGTTGTTTGTAGATTAAACTGCTAAAGATGAGATTTAGGCAAATGGAGACCCTTAAAATACATAGGTTGTGTTTTCAAACTCAAAAGAGAACTCTGAAGATGGGTGTATTGTGCACAAAATACCCAATGAGCCTATGCTCAAGGTGGTTTCCACTGTGTATTCAATTTTCCTCTACTAGCTAGTTTCCCTCAAGACAGCAAAATGTCTCTAACAGTCCCAGGCCTAACCTTACACAAGCAGACCACACTCCTTAGCGAGAGCACTTCCTCATCCATTCGTCAACAAATCCTAGGTGTCATTCTCTTTGGATCAGCCTAGGTTACCTGTTCAACACAGAATCAGACTATTACCTTGTTTACAACAGTGGTTCCCCACCCAATCTGATATCCTTTTACTATGCTGAAATAAAATTCCTAGATAATACCTACCTACACACAGACACACACAGCTTAAAGAAAAACCAAATAAAACTCTAATTGTTAAGGGAGAAATAAAATTTATGATAAAATATATGTTGTAATACATAAATGCTCAGGCATGGCTACAATAGAATACAGAGATGAATGTGACAAATGAAAACTGACCCTTGTGTATTATAATGGCAATCCCAATAATACGTCGATGATTTAATTTTCCAAAATGGCAAACAACTCTCGAAAGCATTCTAAACATTATTTCCTTGGTTTGTAAGGTAGTTGTATTGCTAAAAATTCAGTGTACTGCATATTAAAACCACACAAAAATATTTTGCATTAATATATTAAAAAGTCAGACTCTAGGATCAGGTCATTATAAACAGGTTTTTTACCTATTTGAATATCTGATAAGAAATCGGAAAGTCATGTAGGACAAGGGATAATTCTTCCTGGTCCTACCCATCGAATTGTTTGCAGCGTCCCCTAAACACTGAAAAAACACCCCTACAAACTGTCAAAATACCCCTCTAGGAAGACCTGCCACCCTTATTAAGAGGTACTGAGTTAGAGTGATGAGGCTAAGTCAATAAGGCTCACTCAAACCTTGATTACTGCTAAAAAATAGGGGAGGGTGGAATGGAGGATAGAGAAAACAATATCCAACATTACTAGCTTCCTCATTTGTAAATTAAAACTCAGAGAATTTCAAGTGTTCCCTCGAATGAAGGACTTTCTATGAAAGTAACTAGTAAAGCAAAGTCCATTTTATTTGTTCAAGTTCAAAAAACATTAGAACTAAGATCCCTAGAAGATGGTATTTTGCTAAATAAAATATATTAGGTTTTAATTAACACTTGAATCCATTTGATGAAAATGTTAGGTTTTAGGCAAAAGCAACGATATTATGGATTAAATATCCACTATTTAAAACCCAAAATATCCGCGATTTAATATCCCAAATAATTTATTTGGTTTAAATAGTATTCATGCCTGCACATTCACTTACTTTTTGGTTGACACTGAAAATCATCATGAGCAGAGCTGCAGTACTGTGAAGACAAAGGCCTGCTACTCTTCACACGAACCCTCAGTGGACTAAAAGTCTCTTAGACCAAACAACCACATGGAGATAGGAAGTTCATCGCTGTTATCTCACAAGCACTTTCGTTACCTTTAAGAGAAGCAAAGCTCCTTGTGCTTCAGATTCCTAAGTATGGGAGAATGTTCTCCACTCAAAATTTCTGTATGCCAGAAAGAGTATCACTGACAGCTACTTTGCAGTTCCCTAGCAGCCTGTCTGTAAAGAAAACATGAAACAACTGACCCCATTTAGTCATTTTTTCCCCTCTTCTCAATTCTGTTCAAGACATAGTTGAGACAACCAAATCACTAGGATGTTTGCAAAGTCTCATGTTGGCTACAGTTGCAAATATTTTTATTTGGTGAAGCAACACCTTTAGCAGAACAGGGATTTTTAAAAGGCAGCTCATATTCCATAACTCAGTTTGGCAGATTTATTATCAAATACGTAGTAGGATTTGGATACAGAGATGGGATTTCAATATTTTTTTAAAGAAACTCAAAGCTAGTATTATTTCTTTATAGTTCTTAAATCTGATTTTTCTTGTTCTTCTAAAAGCATAAAGATAGCTCAGAGAAGAATGTTGCCAAGGCTAAGGAAAGAGGGAGTATTCACAAAGCAAACTTCATTAACAGCAGTCATCCCTAAGTAAACTATCAAAAACATTAGTGACAGCAGCAGTATAGGGCTTACGCACCAGTGCATATATCTATCAGCAAGGCCCAACTTACCAACCAGTTTACTCCCAAAGAATACACTTATTTTGGTAGAGAGAGAGCCTTACAGATAAAAATCATTTCTACAAGTCAAAACTAATTAAAATCTAAATGCCCTGCCAATACCTACAGGTTTATTTCTTAATATCTTAGGCATTAAAAAGTCTGTAATTCTGTAACCCACATTAATTTTCAGAGGAGGAAAGAAAGTAGACAACTATTACATAAACCAAAATTAAGGCATTTCAATTTTTCAACAGAGGTAGAAAAGTATTTATAGGGGGAAAAAAGCTTTGTTTATTGTAAAGTTAGATAAACTTAGGTATTAAATTGGCAACGAGTAAGAAACATACATAGCCCAGTGTCGAACACAGTTCACACAGTTACCCTTGGCATAACTTACTGGGTTCTGTGATAAGGGTCTAAAATACTTCTAGGTTAAAATTTAATTTTTTATTTATCTTTAGAGGAAATGCTGGTCCACTGCCATCAAAATGAGGGGAAATAAATGTTAATGTGTGTTTAGTTTCCATCTAAACTTTCTATTAAACAGCTCTAAAACTGTAAACACGTGCCTTATTTATAAAAGGACTTTTATATTAAAATTTAAAATAAAGTCTTTACAAAAGATCTAAATGGAACTTGCATTTACAAATTTGTTTAAAAGTGTCAGGATTACAAAACTGCTATTACCAACTATTGATATCAGTTATTCTAGGTAGATGACACATATTCTCCCTTTTTTTAAAGATGAAAACAAAATGGCCACATCAGTTTTTCTATTGTAAAAAAGCTGTGAACTTGATAACAATCGTGCTATAGTCTCTTAATACCACGTTTGGTCCTTAAATCTTACTTGCCTAGGTATAAAATCTATTATTTTAAAAAGAAAAAAAAAAAAAGCAGATCCAGTGGGAGAAAGAATGTTTAATAAATGGTATTGAGACAAATAGCTATCTGTTTGGAATAAAAATAAAATTAGATCCTTAAATCTTGTACCATATAGAAAAATACATATTACTGATGGATTCAAGAGTAAAAAATAAAAATGTAAATATCCAAAATTCTACATACAATTTTAGGGGGTACACAGATTCTCTGAAGCCCACCCATAGATCCCAGATTATTATCTATAAGAGGAACTGTTAATTATAACCTCTATTAAAATCTCAATGCCAAATACTAGCTGTATTTAAGTCACATGCAACAAATGAAAATGAACACATTAACTCATTGTTGTAAGTTTATAAAATCTCCAAACTGGACTAGAAACAGAGAGGCATGTCAATACAAAGGGACACTGACTTAAAAAAAAATACACCAATTTAAATAAGTTTGAATGCATACTGTACAAGTGTATCCATGTCTGTTAGCCTTTCAGAAATATAAAATCAGTTAAATCTGTAGTACTTAAAATTCAACATATGTAATGTTATTATCAAACTTGATTAAATAAATACAAAGTTATGTTTAATATGAGTAACTGCAACATACTTAAACATCTAAACATATAATAGGAATTCTATATTAAAATGCAATACTTTCACCTGCATTAATCTCTTACACAATGAAAAAATACTTGCAGATAATTAGCATTAAGAATGCAAATATATTTTTACTGTGGAAGAAAAATTACAGTAATAAGGTTAGAAATTATATATCTGTATAATCTACAATGAAGCTGTAGATAGTCTACATTATGATATTCTATCTTAAAATGAAAACAATTCAATATTTAAGTTTACAACAAATTTACTCAAGGCAAAATATGTTTATTACAGAACAGGATCTTAAAGTAAGCAAGGCAACATGAGATCAACCATTTTAGATTTTTTTAATGAAGTGTAGCTTTGAAATTGTAATAAAGGTGAACATAAATTCTAACATGCTCTTCTCTTCTTATAAATGGGATGATGTAGAAAAGCAAAGCTTCAATGTATAGGGATTGGAACCATCTGTAAAAAGTAAAAAACAGAGTTAATATTTCACTTCATCAAACTTTCAATATCACTTTGAAGTACCAGAGTAAATTATTTCACCTTTTTATACTAAATATAAAGAATATGGTGAATATAAAGCAGGAATATAAAGAAGTAAAACTGACCAGACTTGGTGGCTCACCTGAAGTCAGGAGTTCGAGACTAGCCTGGCTAGTAAGGCGAAACCCCTCTCTACTAAAAATACAAAAGTTAGCTTGGTGTGGTGGTGTGCGACTGTAGTCCCAGCTACTCTGGAGGCTGAGGCAGAACTGCATGAACCTGGGTGGGAGGTGGAAGTTGCAGCGAGCCGAGATTGTACCACTGCACTCCAGCCTGGGTGACAGAGTGGGGTGACAGAGTGAGACTCTGTCTCAAAAAAAAAAAAAAAAAAAAGTAAAATTTCTAAGTAAGGTAAGGGGAAGATTTTTATTCATATTTACTGAAAGGTAAGCTCATGAAGGCAGACTTTATTGACTGCTACATTTCTATTGTTCTCAACACTGTTCGGCACTCAATTTTTTTTAGTGAACTGATCATTAAAGAATAAACAGTATTGGCCGGGCGTGGTGGCTCATGCCTGGGAGGCCAAGACGGGTGGATCACGAGGTTGGGAGATCAAGACCATCCTGGCTAACATGGTGAAATCCCGTCTCTACAAAAAATACGAAAAAACTAGCCGGGCATGGTGGCGGGCGCCTGTAGTCCCAGCCACTCAGGAGGCTGAGGCAGGAGAATGGTGTGAACCGGAGAGGCGGAGCTTGCAGTGAGCTGATTATCAGGCCGCTGCACTCCAGCCTGCACTCTAGCCTGAGGAACCGAGCGAGACTCCGTCTCAAAAAAACAAAACAAAACAAAACAAAAGAATAAATAGTATCAGGATTAAGCAGCAAAGTTCACATTGCAAAAATACTGCCAGCAGTTAACTCTCTATAAAAGTCAATTCAGGCCAGGCGCAGTGGCTCACGCTTGTAATCCCGGCACTTTGGGAGGCCGAGGTGGGTGGATCACGAGGTCAGGAGATCGAGACCATCCTGGCTAACACGGTGAAACCCTATCTCTACTAAAAATACAAAAAATTGGCCAGTCGTGGTGGCAGGCGCCTGTAGTCCCAGCTACTCGGGAGGCTGAGGCAGAAGAATGGCGTGAACCCAGGAGGCGGAGCTTGCAGTGAGCGGAGAATGTACATGTACAAAGCTGGAATTTACATTTACATGTACAAAGCTGGAATTTACAAAGCTTTGTACATGTACAAAGCTGGAATGTACATGAAGACATCTGTGATCCCAAAAGTTTCCAGGAAATCTAGTATTAAATCTCTCTTCATCAATGGGGCATGTAAGTTTTGAAATTACTGGGAACAAAAAAAAAATTGGGTATACTTCACAAAAATATTTCCACTTTGCAAATTTTTCTTTCCTTTAATTTTTCAGACCAGGCAGAAAATAGCTCTTCCTCAACTGTATATATAAGAAATCAAAGCAAAGAACCGGTTTTGCTATCTTAATGTATCACAATTTTAGTATTAAAAGCTGTAGTTCATTAAAGAAAAAAAATTCCTGTAAGGGGAAAAGCATATGCATCAACAAGTGTGTACAAGACACTGCAGAGGATAAAAACATACATAACTGTCCCTATCTGCAAATAGTTTACAATTTATATACTATCTCTAATGTATTTCATATAACTTTAAAGCTTTTTAAAACTTTCTCTCAAAAATTAAGCCTGACTCACTACTTAATAACATTTCCCTTTTTTTTTTTAAACTAAAAGTAAAATGAGAAGGAAGTCGACATTGTGGCTTGTGCCTATAATCCCAGCAACTTGGGAGGCTGAGGCCAGAGGATTGCTTGAGGCCAGGAGTTCAAGACCACCAGCCTAGGCAATACAGCAGGACCCCCCCCCATCTAAAACATTTTTTAAAATAAATATACATCAATAAGCTGGGCATAGTGTTGCATGCCTGTAGCCCCAGCTATTTGGGAGGCTGAGGTGGGAGGATCACTTGAGCTCAGGGAAGTTGAGGCTGCAGTAGCCTGCGATTGCACCACTGCATTCCAGGCTAGGACATGAGCAAGACCCTGTCTCAAAAAAAAATAAAGTGTTTCTTACTTTTTATTAAGGAATTTTCAAACATACACAAAAATATAGATAGGTTTAATGAATCCCCACATACCTATCACTCAGCTTCAGTAATTGTCAATATTTGGCTGTCTTACTTCATCTACCTACCCTTCACACGTAGTTTTGAAAGACAGAATATTTCAAAGCAAATTTCAGATGTTATTCCACCCATAAATCATTCAGTGGTTTTTTTTCTCTTTTTTAAACCATCATTCATCACCACACCCAATAAGGTTCCCCTATTATTTAAATACCCTTTAGATCCAGGATCAAAGTAAATTACACAGCACAAAGTTTCAAAAATTAAACTTGAGTTTTCTCATGCCTGTAAACCCAGCACTTCAGGAGGCCGAGGTGGGCGGATCATGAAGTCCAGGAGTTTGAGACGAGCCTGGCCAACATGGTGAAACCCCGTCTCTACCAAAAATACAAAAATTAGCTGGGTGTGGTGGCAGGTGCCTATAATCCCAGCTACTTGGAAAGCTGAGGCAGGAGAATTGCTTGAACCTGGGAGGCGGGGGTTGCAGTGAGCTGAGATTGTGCCACTGCACTACAGTCTGGGGGACAGAGTGAGACTCGTCTCAAAAAAAAAAAGAGGCCATTGTTAGTATAATGGAGACAATAAACAAGCGGTAACAATTTCACTTGGCACAAATTAAAACAACAGAATACCATTTTTAATCTATCATACTGGTAAAAATAGAGTATCTGACAACACTCAGTGTTGCTAAGAGTGCTGAGCAATGAACATTTTCATATACCACAGGTGGTAATGTAAACTGGTGCAACCTTTATAAGGTACAATCTAGCAACATTTTACCTAACTATAAATCTTCATGTCCTACACTACTGAAAAACTGTCCTAAAAACACACATTAGAAAGTGCAACTATTGATCAGTCGTGGTTGCTCACGTCTGTAATCCTAGCACTTTAGGAGGCTGAGGCAGAACTCAGGAGTTCAAGACCAGCCTGGGCAACACAGTGAGACCTTGTCTCTATTAAAAAAAAAAAAAAAAAAAATTAAAAACTAAAAAATATTAAAAAATAAAAAAGTGCAACTATAAGGATGTTTATATTATATTACAATAACAGATAAAAACAAACAGAAGCAACCAGAGTGTTCATCAGTGGGGAGATACGGTAAATAAGACAAAACTGTGATACATCTCAATTATAAATAGCTATCCTGAAAATGCTTTAAAAAAGCAGCTTTGAATGTGGCAATATAGAAATAGCTCCAAGATATATTAAGTGAAAACAGCAAGACATAGGCAAGTATGTACAGAAGAATCATTTTGTTTTTCTATTTTTTTTTTTTTTTTGAGACAGAGTCTTGCTCTGTTGCCCAGGTTGGAGGACAATGGCGTGATCTCGGCTCACTGCAACCTCACCTCCTGGGTTCAAGCAATTCTCCTGCCTCAGCCTCCCAAGTAGCTGAAACTACAAGTGTGTGCCACCACGCCGGGTTAATTTTTTTTTTTTTTTTTTTTTGTATTTTTAGTAGAGACAGGGTTTCGCCATGTTGGCCAGGCTGGTCTCAAACTCCTGACCTCAGACGATCCGCCTGCCTCAGTCTCCCCAAGTGCTGGAATTACAGGTGTGAGCCACAGGGCCCGGCCAAGTTTTAAAAATATATATAATTATATACACACACTAGGGAAGAAAAAAAGAATGAGACAAAAGGTTCGAGGTTGTAGAAAGCTTTAACTTTTCATTTTGTACCTTTATGTACTGTCTGAGTTTTCTAACCATATGCATGTATTGCTTTCCTCTAAAATGATCAATAGGGATTGTAGAAGTTATAGCTTGAAGGTGATTCCAACCTCCTGGTACTCCCACCCTGTATAGTCCCCTCCCACACTCACTGTACTATGTTTGGTCTCTGTGACCAAAAAAATTGTAACGTTAAGTGATGGTATGCCACTTCCAATGTTAGGTTATAAAAAACATTGTTGATTTATCTCTTGGATCACTCAGAGAGAAGTCAGCTACCATGAAAAGGCCAATGTGGCTTGACTGAGCCTGCACACAACAACATGAGTGCACCTGGGGGTGGATCTTCTGGCTTCAGTCAAGCCCTGAGATTACTGCAGACTTAGATAACAGTTTGACTGCCAACTTCATGAGAGATCCTAAGCCTGAATCACCCAGCTGAAATGCACCCAAAATACTAACCCTCAGAAACAGTAAGATGATAAATGTTTGCTGTTTTAAGATGCTAAATTGTATAGCAATTTGTTATACAGCAATACAGGAATTAATATGCCTTTTGTTTTCGTATTTATCTGTATTTTTTAAGAAGCCTATTAAGTGTTATTTTTATATTACCATGAATGTTTCTGTGAAGTTAACTCCCACTAAATAATTATGACACAAATACAGCATTTTACTTACTCGGGACTCTTATCTGATAGTGATTCAGTGCCGTCAGGGCTTCTACTGCATCAGTTTTGCACTCCCATTCTAATAGCCCAGAAAGTGTTTTGGCTGAAGCTAAAACAAAAAAACACAAACTCAGTTATTATTACTTGCTTATCACCAACTTAACCAGAAAACTTTAAAAGAGGGACTGTTCACTTACGTTTTGCATCAAACACTTTATATTTGATGAATGTAAGAACTTCATGGTCATTACACAACTGCCAAAGAAAGTAAAACTTCATTAAAAATATAGTCAAAATAATATCCCACTTTTTTACAGAAAGTAAACTTTATGGCAGAATTTAAGTTTCAATTCTGGAATGAATGGATTAAATCAAGTATGTTTTTACATACTTTCTCAAGTTGTATGAGAAAATCAATTAAAAACAGTAAAATTCTATAAATTATGTTAAGTAACTTAGTGCCGTACAATAAAATCACCAATTTGTTAACTAAAATACATATTCTCAGAGTTGACCAGGATTTATCTAGTACTTAAGGTAGAGAGTAGAGTTCCAGAAAATCATTTATCTGAAGCATTTCTTACAATTCTTACTTAGCATTTTCTAAGTTAGGGGAAACAATATGGATAAAATTTTGTTGTAGGTGAGATTTAAAGACATGAATGTCTTTAAATAACTTTCTGAATGCAGGAGTAAGACGACCTCATTCTAATTCCAACTCTCAAAAGGACTGAACCACACATCAACAAAGACCAATGAGGAATGGAGGCCAGAAAAGTACAACAGTCAAAGAATAAATTATCCGTACCAAGTAAATAAAATACTAATAATATCAAAAGCAAAAGAATGAGCAAGGCGACTTCCAAATGAAGCTAAAACAGATTTTAAAATAGGAAATGGCAACATTCTATACACATTTGTATTTCAGTGCCTACCTTTGTGAAGGTCTCCTCTGTGACACACAATGGAACATTATAATAATGCAAAACACAGGAGGGTGGCTGGATTATATTCTTAGATGCTTGGCCAGCACTTGTAAAGCGATTATTTTTGCTCATCGCAAAATCCTTGTAGCTACTCGTACCATCCTCCAGCTCAAATATTTGACTTGGAACAACTGAATGTTGTTTAGACACGCTAAAGATTAGAAAGAAAAGACATACAAAAGTACTTTGTTAGATAAAAAGCAACAAGTAGTCTCAGAATGCTGATATATTTTGCTTGCATAAATCTTAACCAAAAAAGGCATACATAGAGCTATTTAAATAGAGGATTTAGTTTGGGTTATAATCAATCACTCTTGTAGTTTAGACATCAATTAGAAAGAAAATCTATTAAATATATTCTCATATTAGAAAACTTTAACATAAAAACTTGCCCATTTTAACGTTTTATCATCATAAAACTAAAAAACAGGTATAGCTAAGCAAAATCTGAGTGATATGACCCTAATCCTTATTTAAAATAACAATACTACAGCTGTTGTTTAAGATGTGCCCTCAGTTACATTAAAATATTCTCAAGTTGACATTAATGTCTCTAATAAAAAAAGATAAAGATTTAAAAATATTTTTAAAAATTTATCATTTAAGATAGATAATTACCAAACATTAAGTCTTTTCCCAAATAATTTGACATTATTAAGGTGTGTGACAGCTCTTTCTACAGCATACTCATCACCCATTTCTACCAGTGCTGTACCAGGAATGGTCTTCATAAATTTTACCTGTAAACACAAAATCCCAAAAAGGTGACCATTTAATTCCCTTTTACAGTAGCAGAATTTTTTAAAGACAATATGACCTAAGTGGTTTAAAATACAGAAGATCACCTGGATTTTAACTATATTCTGCCATGTTACGAGATACCCTTAACTCTTATCAAAATTCAGTAGTTAAAAAGGAACACTATACTACTATTGTATAGCCCACTGAAGAACAGCACATTAATACATAATGTTATATATTAATTATGTGATTTGAGGGCAATATACTTAACTTCTCTGAGCCATAGATTGTTGTTGAAAATGTAGATAATACCATCTGGCAGGACTCATTAATATTTATTCTTTCAACAAATATTTATTAAGTGTCTAATATGTTTTCATAAGCACCGTGGTAGGTACTGGGGATTTAATGGTGAATGTTAACAGACATTATCTTCCTGAACCTTATATTCTAGTAGTTAAGTCAGAAATGTAAAAGTAAACAAATAGTAATTACAAACTATGTAGAATTCTATTAATGCAACAAACAAGATGCTATAAAAGAAATAATACAAAATAGCCTTGAGATAGCATGGTCACAGGAAGGCCTGTACAACGTAGGGGAATACATGTTATTTCAGGACAGTTTGGGCAGAGGCCAAAGTTACCCTCTTGTACTATTTCCAGTTTTAGAATATAATGCTGTAAGGGTTAGAAGGTGTAAAGTATGATATCATTCAGCATAGTGCTTAGTCTTGGAAGTCCCTAAGTAGCTATTAAGTACAGTAGTTCCCCCTTATCTTTGAGGGATACATTCCAAGAACCCCAATGGATGCCTAAAACTGCAGACAATGCCTGGCGCAGTGGCTCACACCTGTAATCCCAGCACTTTGAGAGGCCAAGGTGGGATGCTTGGTTGAGCCTAGGAGCTTGAGACCAGCCTAGGAAACATAGTTGAGACCCCATCTCTACAAAAAAAAAAAATGCAAAAACTAGCTGGGCATGGTGGCACGCACCTGTAGTCCCAGCTACTCAGAGCGAGACTCCGTCTCGAAAAGAGAAGAGAAAAAAGAAAGGAGAAAAGAAAGGAGGGAGGAAAGGAAGAAAGGAAGGAAAGAAAGAAGGAAGGAAGGAAGGAAGGAGGGAAGGAGGGAAGGAGGGAGGGAGGGAGGGAAGGAAGGAAGGAGGGAAGAAAGGAAAAGAAAGGAAAAGAAGACAGATAGAGGTTAAGCATAGTATATACTATATATAAGCATAGCATATATATACTACACTTTTTCCTGTACATACATACCTATGATAAAGTTTAATTTATAAATTAGGCACAGTAATAGACTAACAAAACAATAAAATAGAAAAATTATAAATGATCTACTATAATAAAAATTATGTGAACATGCTCTCTCTCTCACAGAATCTTATTTTACTGTAGTCACCTATTGTTGGAGCAGTTAACAGTGAGTAACTGAAAGCAAAACTGTGGATAAGGGAGGCCTCCTGTATCAATGGCATAGATGACACCTTGAATGTATTTCCTTCTTATCTATTGACCTCTAAAGAATACTGAGAATATATTTACACAACAAATGCAACATGGCATCTATTTCCATCACTTCAACTACCCACTTTAATAGGATATACTACACCTGTACTTGAACAAAACTCAGTTGTAACAATTTTTCAGCTTTATTTGAAATCTCTTGTCTTCTCATGGGCAAAATTCTCTCCCTTGATTTAATCCAATGACTATCTACAAATCTAATAGTGACTAAATATACACATTAAATATGTGGTTCTTGTATTGGTAAATCTTCAAAAGAAAGAAAAAATTAACTATATATGGATCTTTAAAGGATTATGATAGTTTGAGTTCAATGTACCACAGCCTATCATTTAAAATGTTTTAAAAACTTGGGAGATGTAGAGTGAAAGACACTAGAATTACTCAAATAACATATAGAAAATCTAAGTTTCATTAGAAAAAGTAATTTGAGTTTCTAAATCATATGAGACAGTTTATAACACAAAAGACAAAGATCTACTAAAAATGTTGATTAAATTGCCTGATTCTAATTGTCTGCATATGTGAATAGCACAAAAAGAAAATATAAAGGAAGTTAAAATATACATTAAAGCCCATTTAATTATCAAACATGCAGTTCCCTCCACTTAACACTTGGGTCTAAGATAAAGTGTCTGTGTGAAAAGAATACTTCTCCCAATGCTACTAAACCTATCCCATGTATTCTTGGCCAGTTACGCAAGCGTAAGTATCCCATATGTTATCCCCCAGACCAAATGTGGAGTTTTCTTTTTTTTTTTTTTCCTACTGTGATCAAATGGTTGACAAAATTCTTGTTTCAGAATTTTGAAGAGTTGCTTCCTTTGATCAAGGAGGCTTTAGAATTAATGAACTAAGAACTAAATGTACCAACTTTTTAAGCCATGTTCCCCTCCCACACAGTGACTCACATGCTGCAAGTACTTACTGTTGCAAAGAACACTAAAATCACTTAAAACAGGAAAAAAACACATTACTACAGTACTAAAACTCAAATTAGCAAGTGTATCAAACAACTGGTAACTTAAGACTACCATTCACTTTCCTAGTTAAATTTTCCATGATTCTTTCAAAAACTATTTATCTCACATTTGTGAGACATCAATAAATAAAATGTCACAGATTTGGGGAAAACACAGTTATTTGATAATAAAGTTACAATTATTAAAGACCTCCAAAATATGTAAATTGCTAGACAGAAAGTTTTGGACACATTCTATCAAAGTGGGTCAGTTTCAAATACTGATTGAGCTAAATGCACATGGTTCCTCTGAAGATAATAGAACCCTGGCATTTAGGAGGCAAGTGCCTAAATTCTAGAACTCTTCTGAAATTCACAACTTCTGGCTGGGCTCTTAAGCTTGTTTTTACATATACCCTCCATGAAAGTAACTGTTCTTTCAACATGTTAAATGCTAGAATCTCTTTGAAATGAGATCACAAAAATATAGACTTCATGCCTCTCATACCATAAGGTTGATTACTACTGCTTTAGATTTCTTTTTATAATGGTTATTTAAAAAATATTTGTAATATCAACAACCTATACTTATTACTTACCAACAAAAAACATTTTCCAGAGTTCCTATATAATGGATTTTTAGCTTATGTGGGTCATTACTGAAAGAACTTGGATATTCCTGATACAAGGAGAAGACACATATTTGCAGCCTTTTCAGAATTACTACTGAGTATCCTAGCAAAAGAAACTAATATAAAGAGAAACTTACCTTCTCAATATTTCCATATAAGCAGAATAGGTTGAAGACTCTTGAACAATTCATTTTTAGTTGATGTAATCCACTAACCATTACAACTGAACCAGAGGGATTTCCTCCATGCATGTAAGAGGAAGAAGCCTGTGGTAATGGATAAGCAACAAGCTCAGGTGTATCTCGAGAGCCCATTCTGTAACGACTTGGCAAAGGCAATAATGGACCATGGGATCCTATAAAAATGATCAAAATAAACAAATTAACTAACATATACATATAGTTCTGTTTGTAAATACTTTAGGAGATATACTGCACCACACAAAAAATAAACTCTTAATATTAGCTAGTTTGATGTACAAAGAAAATTCAAATGTATGGATATTTCAGTATAACCCAAGGAAAATTAATAAAATTTGTATTCATTTGCACCAGATACAATATATATTGACCTATACCTGCATACACCAGGCTATGAGTTTATATTTTTAAAATATGATAGTTTAACAAAAAAGGCAATGAGGTGGGGGTTAAGAAAATGAATGTAAAATTTGGGGCCACTGTATATAAATTATACCTCAAATTTTAAAAATATCACACACCAGGTCCTATGGGGGGGGGGCAGGGATAGCATTAGGAGATATAGCTAATGTAAATGACGAGTTAATGGGTACAGCACACCAGCATGGCACATGTATACATATGTAACAAACCTGCACATTGTGCACATGTACCCTAGAACTTAAAGTATAATAAAATAAATAAATAAATAAATAATAAACCTCCTGCCAATGTCTTTTGGAGGAGTAATAATATTACATGTACAGTGAAATCTAGGAAGCTATCTCTATACAGATATAATAAAAAGAACCTCTTCAGTCCCACTGAAAAGTTGTTTCCTTGAATATATTTTACTGTGTACTTTCAGGTTGGTATCTTATTCCTAATTCTAATTTAGGAAACTAAACCCTATATTTAGTTAATAACTCAACTACACACAGGTGTCTTATTACAACTTCCATTTTTTGAAACAATATCAAAAACCCAGAAGGAAATAATGCCTGAGTATCTAAAACTATTTCAGCAGAAACACACACACAATCTGTGTTTCTTACATTGAGAATCCTCATTAAGAATCAACTTGCTAACTTTAGAGTAGCTTTAAACAACTTTATCTGTTTTTCCTATCCACAATAAAAGTAACAAAAAATAAAGCGAGAGTGTAGAATGAAAAGAAATGACGGCGGAGAAAACTGACACTCAAAGTAGGCACAGGGCACATTTTACAGCAATAAGAAGACAGAGAAACTCAAAAGCAGCAACTAAGATGGAGACATGCAGCTCAGAAACAGAAACCCAGGGCCAGGCGCGGTGGCTCAAGCCTGTAATCCCAGCACTTTGGGAGGCCGAGACGGGTGGATCACAAGGTCAGGAGATCGAGACCATCCTGGCTAACCCGGTGAAACCCCGTCTCTACTAAGAAATACAAAAAACTAGCCGGGCGAGGTGGCGGGCGCCTGTAGTCCCAGCTACTCGGGAGGCTGAGGCAGGAGAATGGCGTGAACCCGGGAGGCGGAGCTTGCAGTGAGCTGAGATCCGGCCACTGCACTCCAGCCTGGGTGACAGAGCGAGACCCCGTCTCAAAAAAAAAAAAAAAAGAAACAGAAACCCTACACATCTTAGGTGCTCCTAAGTTAATTATAACAGAAGCATCGTCTGGGGTACATGCAAAGGTCCCCCTGATGTGCAAAACCAATCCAAAAACCCAAGTCCTTTCTCCATTTCTCAAGAACTAAAGAGTATGCAATGTCACTGAGTTGCACTTTTTGTAAGTAAGACTAAGGGACAACTGTCATCTATCTACTAAGTGAATTACTAAGAACTACTAAATTTTGGTATTCATAACATACTATTAGAGCTTATGGTGGACTCCAATTTTCGGTATTCTAATAACAGCTGCCATTCATAACAACACAGTAACACTACCACCAAGCACACGCAAACACGGTGTGAATTTCGGCAGTTTCAGGGAGGAATACTTTATCAATTTATCATCATCAGTGTCTCCTTAAATTGGTCATGGATTTCAACTACTCCTTTTATTGGCAACTGGTAGTTTAACAAAACAATCCAGCCGGGCGCGGTGGCTCACGCCTGTAATCCCAGCACTTTGGGAGGCCAAGGCGGGCGGATCACAAGGTCAGGAGATCGAGACCACGGTGAAACCCCGTCTCTACTAAAAATACAAAAAATTAGCCGGGCGCGGTTGTGGGCGCCTGTAGTCCCAGCTACTCGGGAGGCTGAGGCAGGAGAATGGCGTGAACCCGGGAGGCGGAGCTTGCAGTGAGCCGAGATCGCGCCACTGCACTCCAGCCTGGGCGACAGAGCGAGACTCCGTCTCAAAAAAAAAAAAAAAAAAAAAAACAATCCAAATGAGCGACTGTTTAGTAATTACATATTTTAGCCTCTTAGACTGTTATACACACACCAAGATTCAAATATCAATTATTCTTATTCCTACTGCAAAAGTACATATACATAATATACTGCCTCCCCACCACCTACCATTTGCTTATACAGTAATGACACTTCACCGTCATCACACTGAATTTTCTTTTTCATGGAAGTAAAAAGACACATGGTAGATAGGCAGTGGAAACTTTTACTCTATGTATAGTGGCTAAGGTCCAAAACCTCTGAGATCTACAGCCCTAACAACCAAAATCAGTCCAAAAGAATAACTGATGTTTATAATTATGACTTTGAACCATCATTATTAAATTACCTTATCTATACTACTTAAATTATTACCTATATTGTTTAAGATAAGAAAAATCAGAAGTCTTTTAAAAGTTTTCTATACTAAATTGATAATAGAAAGTCTGGGTGTTCAAAAAACTAATGCTTCAAATATTTTAAAAACTGATGTGGAAAAATAAATGGTATATTAACATCTTGAAGGCATTTTTCATCTTTTAAGCTTTAAAATCTTTGGTCTACAAACCATATCCAAAGATGCTACAAATTAATATACAAACTCTTCTTGAGCTTATAGCAAATAAATCTATATATCAATTTCTGCCACGGTTCAACTAAGAAAGCTTCTACCAGCTCATATCATTAAGTCTGGGCTTCCCAAATTAAAAGATGTAAAGAATTGTGATGATTCACATATATTTCATACTGCTATAATAAACCAATGAATAAACTTACTCTGATGGAAACTATGGGTCCTGAACCATAATTAACTCTTTCTATTCCCTTATAGGTCATCATATAGGAAAAGGAAAGGTAATCTATAAGGTGATTCCAAAATGCAAGTAAACCTGTTTTGCTGAACTGCTGTTCTGAAGGGATACATTTGTGATTTGCAATATTTGTAAAAAGGCTCAATATTACTAGCACACATCCCCATCTTTGCTTTTTCCCCTATTACTCATCTTACTTCACTTCTCTGCCTCTTTATTCACTCTCTTTCCTCCTATATCCCATTTTGCTTACTTCTCTAGAAAAGTAGAACAAATTAACCTCAGAGTTAAGTATCTTAATGGAGACAGGTCAGAATGGATATCCCCCTAATACAATCCCACCACAACTCTCAAAAAATTTCACAATAGGCTTTTTAAAAACAAAAAATTTTTGCAGGGTATATAACATATTTTGTTTATACTCTTTTTCGGTAAAAATTTTATAAAGGAAGGCAGACTTATACTAAGAAAAAATCTGTTTCCACACTACTACAGTACAGTTCCTTGTCCGCCATTTATTCTTTCACAGATGTTTCTAATCCCCTTTGGCAAACTATTTAACCAGGTTTTAGCCTTCAGCTGACTGCCATGACTCTACAACTATACTACAAACTTGCAACGGCAAATTTTTTGTAATCCTCCATTATCAAAGTGCAAAAGACACCCAATGTTTCTTTATTGCAGGATCAGAACTACCCATACAACCATGTTTAATATTTACTCTGTTACAGGAATAACTAAGAAAAATAATCAAGGTACACATTCACTAAACCAACTGTAGTAAGATTTTCATTCTATACCACACTTACTGTTTTGACAAAACAGAGATGGTTTCAATCTTTTCTGCCATATAGACTATGGAACCTTAAAACACACACACACACACACACACACACACACACACACACACACTCTCTCTCTCTCTCTCTCTCTCTCTCTCTCTCTCTCTCCTCCCCCACCAGAGTTCAAAAGAAAAACACTAGAAAATAAGCCAAAACTCACAGCTAAGAATGGTCATTAAAGTAAATATGTAAGCAATTTGAACCATTTAGGACAATAGGCAATACTAGGTGCTTTTCAGTGACCAATCCCAAGACTATAACATAGCAATTTCTATTTTCTGCCACTTTTAATAGTATTGTGCTTCAACTTTAAAGCACAGAATAGGTAGAGTCAATAACTACCACTAAAAACTAAAGAATATTTTAAAACCATTTACAGCTAGTTAAAAGATCTACTTATAAGGACAATAGTTTGATACCTAATGTTACCCTAACTTTTTCCTGGGGCAGATTATTATTCTAGGTTCCATAACCTTGTCAACGTAGCAAACAGTAAAAGCTGAGAAGTTTTAAAAGGGGAATAAATATGAACAAATTTAACTGAAGCCAAAATACCAGCTATAGAACTAAAAGGCGAGTCTAACCAAAAGCATGGTTCCTTTTTGACAAATACCCTATTCTTTCTGCCTTTATTACTCAAAATTCCTCTTTGTTCCTAATTGCTGGAATGAAAGAAAATACACTTACTGAACAATAATTCTTCTTTCTGGTCCTCTTACAAGCCAGAACCCATTAAAAATCAAAACCAAACCAAAATATAATGGCAAAAAAGTATTCAATCCCCGACTAGTAGCTCTCACTTATCTCAATGTTTTTTTTTATAATCAATATCCTAAGAAAACAAATTTTGGACAACTCCTGGGAGTACATTATAAGGGACTGATCCCATATAAACCGAGGCAGATGCGCAGGAAAAATACAGAGACAAGAAATGTGCCATACTTCATCAGAAATGCAGCAAGTCAAACAGTTCATCTATACTACCTTCTTTCTGCCTTGACAACTTACCATAGCCATCATGTCTAAACGAAGAAGGGTGTTCTCCCAAAATGGCTTGTCTCTGGCGACCCTTTCCTCTATCTGACACAAAAGTAGAAACATGATTTTAACAATTTTGACCCAAGTACTTAACAGAGTTCTCAGATGGGAAACACCCATTCAAAACATCCAATACAACAATTCATAAAAGAAATATGATTCCTGGTTAACTTTAAACATCCATTCATATCCAATTTAAATACAACACCAAGAGTGTAAAAAATTAATTCTATCTAACAAATTCCACTTAACTTGAATATATCTTTTTGGCAAATGCCAAATACAATCACACTTTCAAATTTAAGGAAGAATGGATACTTTTCAGAAAGTGAATGTACACAATGCTAGAGGTTTGACACTGTACAGAAGTTTTTACCAATACATGTCTTTAAAACAAGCTTTAAGTGCAGTACTTTTGAAAGACAGTACCTGAATCATACTATTAGCTTCAACAGCAACACATTTTCAAAGTGGGCTTCTTTCAAGAAGTTTCAGCATAAGCCAACAACAACCTGTATTACATGGTTTCACAATCAGTAAACACAGAGTATTTTACATGTATATGCACATATTTACAAACACCTGACTTGAGAGCTGAAAATGTTCACATCACTGGCTCATATTATATCATGAATAGGTCATTGTCTATTGACCTTAACACCAGGTAGGACTATGAGCAACCCCCAAACTTTAAAGATGCCAAGATAAAGCTAACCAAGGGGGCTACATTATTGGATGAGAATACTACAATACTCTAAAGGATAATTTTTATTCTAGCTACATTTTCAGAAAAAGCATGCCAATTTTCCCAAATCTAATTAGAGACATCAACAAAAAAATTACTTATAAGTTTCTAAAATAGCACCTCCCATGTTGGTTAGTAAATTTTAAAAATCATTGTACAATACTTTTAGAAAGTTTGCTGATGAAATTACAGTGCCCAATAAGATTTTTAAAAATATGAATCTTAAGACTCTGGTCATTCTAATCCTTGAATATTCAGAGAGGCTTTACCTATATCCTTAGTCACTTAAACAAATGAGGTTTATGGGAGATGAGAAATACTTTAATTTTCACTTCAGTCTAGAGAAGTAGAGTTTTAATCATGTATTCCAAGTTATTGTAGCATTGAAATGGACTGACACCATCTAGTTTAACTTTTATTCAATGTAAAAATTCTCTTTACATCATCTCTGTCAGTTGGGACCATTTAGCTTCTGCTTACCCAAAACCAATAAGAAGATTTCCAGATAGCCCTAAATTGTGAGAAAATTAATTTTTATATTGTATAGAAATTGATCCTCTACCCATATTCTACCCCATTTGGGGCCTTACAGACTTAGTCATTGTCCAAAACCTCTTCTAAATGCTTGAGTAGTTATTATGACTGTCCCCCCGACCCCATTTCCCCCAAGTCATTTCTTCTTCAATCTTAACATTCACAGTTCCTTCTACTACATGGCTTCTAACGTCTCTCATCATGCAAGTCTCACTCCTTTTGAGCCAATCTAGCCTACTAATCCATCCTGTTAATATTCCTCTGCTTAAGCATATGCCATCGAACACTAAATACAATTCCTTATCTGACCTAGGAATCTTAAAACCACAACCATAATGTCTTCATGACTCAGTTTTACTGATACAGTTAACAGTGTGCTATAAAGGAAAGAGAACTGGGTTGGGAATCAGATGATTCCAATTTAAACCACTAGTTTGCTGTATAGTCACAGAAACAATTTTCATTCATAAATGAAGGAGTTAGATTATCTTCCAAAGTATCTTTCAGCCAAACATTCTCATTAATAATTCACTTCATTTGAAGTATTCGCTACCTAATAGGTCACGTAAAACAGAAGTGAGCAGAAAGCTGAACACTAAATATAACAGTTTCTTTTTTTTTTTTGAGACGGAGTCTCGCTCTGTCACCCCGGCTGGAGTGCAGTGGCCGGATCTCAGCTCACTGCAAGCTCCGCCTCCCGGGTTTACGCCATTCTCCTGCCTCAGGCTCCCGAGTAGCTGGGACTACAGGCGCCCGCCACCTCGCCCGGCTAGTTTTTTTGGTATTTTTTAGTAGAGACAGGGTTTCACTGTGTTAGCCAGGATGGTCTCAATCTCCTGACCTCGTGATCTGCCCGTCTCGGCCTCCCAAAGTGCTGGGATTACAGGCTTGAGCCACCGCGCCCGGCTAAATGTAAGTTTCTAAACAGTGGTAAGCTTTCCTAGAGTCAATTGATCTGATGGAAGCTGTGGACCTTCTCCCCAAAAAGATGCACCTATCTACAGGTTTTAAGATTTCTGGAGGGGTTCCCTGGCATCCTGGTTAGGGATTCTTTACACTAAAATATAACTCAAGCTGAAAAGGGCTTTGAAAAAAGTGAAGTTATGTTTTTAAAAGAGCTATTTTTTTTTTTTTTTTTTGGTAAAAAAAAGTTTATGAAGGTCTTTATTTAGGGATAGCAACCTAACAGTTTCAATAGCTATCAACTTGAGTGTAAGCTAAGAGCTCTACAGAAACAAAAACATAAACTGTTATGGTCTTGCAAGACAAATATCTGTAAGGAATTAGAAAACAAAAAAAATTCCTTGAAAGCATAAACTAAAACTCTTTTACTTGCTTTAATTATATTTCACTATTCACTTATCTACCTTACACATTTCCAAACTTATCTGACCGACTAGAATTATATGAAGAACTAACCTCAGCTGGCTTTGTGTAAACTTCAGACCTTTTAAAAGAATAAATGTAAACACTATTAAAATAAGCTTATCTATACCTGTTAAAAGAGACCCTGAGAAAACCACAACCAAAACTATTTCAAATGAGATTTTTTTGTTAAAAAACAAAACCGAGTGGTCAAAAACTGTAAATTGACAGAAGTGAGAGATTTCTCATCAACCACTTGTCCTGTTGTTTGAGTGCTAAGGATTTGCTTTCTAATACTGACATCAACTGCACCAACCCTAGGCCAAGCAGATTTCCATAAGTAGTGAAAAACATGGGGTCTAGCCAAAGCTGCATTACAAAACAAATCTATTTGCAATTTCATGCATGAGGCAAGATCATTTCCTGGGAATTGAGAGTTAAAGGAGCCAATCATGTAAAAGTCCTAAATATGCAAACATGCAAAAGATCAATCATCACATTGTCTTTTTCTTTTTGCTAGAGTACATGCACTATAGAGTACCCACTGCCCAAGATATTTTGTATGCCATAAATTTTTTTTCTAGTCACTGACTTTTACAGACATACTTATCTTGAGTTTTTCCAATCTGTGGTTCAAACACTGATATTGTAGTTAAGATGTAGCCAATACTGCAGCCCCCTTGTTTTTACAAGATCCACATTTTAATTTGTATATTCCAGAATTGCCACACACTTAGTTGAACAATTTTATCAGTCAAATTTATGCTCATGAAATCTAGCACTTATAGGTGAAGATGCATCTCAAATGAAATGCTCTTATTTTCAGATTTATCAAGTTTAAATATATTCTACCTTGAACAGACATGTTACTTTCACCTACATTTGAAATGTCAAAATTTCTAGTTACACAAATTGACATAGTGATAACCTTAAATTGTTACAAAAAGTGACAACTTATAAACAGCCACTTTACAAAAATCAAACCACACAGAACATCTTTCACATATAATGCACCTTTTCATTATGTTAGAATTTGTTTAGTGTCCACAATTGAGGAAAAAACAAAAAATTTAAAAAGTAAACAAGTGCAGCAAGTGTGCACCTTTCTAATCCTTTTATTTTTACTATCTGTGTGGATTGGTTGAGCGTTATCAATTCCCAAGACCTGTTAATAAACTGGTCCTCGTTATTTGCCAATTAACAATTTGAATCTAAGCTGCAAACAGTTACAGTAATGGGCATTAAGATTTACAACATTGCAGATGAAGTCTAGTTTCCGTTAGTGGAAAGTCTTAATTTCTACAACTGAAACCTTAAGGGAAATCAGACCAATATATACATACAACTTGAATAAATGGGCACAGTCTATCATGGTGTTCATCCCATGCAATTCTGAAGTACTGTTAAGTGTCCTCCTTTAAAAACTTGGGGTGATGGTGCATGCAGTATGCAGTCAAGGTGAATTGCGAGTCTGAGTTTTTCAGAGGGCTTTTTGCTGATGCCGATGTTGTGCATGATGAAGTGTAGAGTCAGCCTGCTGGAGTCCTCTATCCTTCTTAATGCCTCGTCCAGCTTGGGGGAAAGTCCTTTCCATAGAGAAGCAGTGTGCAAGTTTGCAGTTTGTAAGGAATATTCTGAATCAGTTTCCTCTCCTCCAAAGAGAGAGAGCTGCTTGGAGAAATGCAAGTCCTTGAACTGCGGGCGTGCCTGAATGTGTGGGCTCCTTGTTGAACTAAATATAAATAGCTCAGTACATACCAGTAGGGGGCACTAATGTTCAAGGTTATTTTCCAGCATTACATGGCCTTTTGCAACAAAAGCATTCATCAACAAGGTTTTCATTTGAACTAGCTCATCTCAGGAAAAAAAGAATCTAACTGCATGTAAATATTTGTCAGCAGATTAAGTACATTCTAAAATGCATGAAATACCTACCTCGTCTTCCCAAATATGGTTTAGTGTAGTCCCAACTGTCATTGTCATTCCTAATAACATTTAGACGAGTTGGCTGTTAAGATTGAAAATAATGTAAGTTCAAACTGTATATCCAAAGCATAAATATTTCTTTGGTAGGGTGTTGAAAAAAATATTTACCCGTGCATATTCAATTTTTAGTGTGCAACATCCAGCATATATATCAGCTCCATTGAGTGCTGCTTTAGCTTTCTGGGCACAAAGGACTGATTCAAACATAAGCTCTATTAAGGAAATTTGGTTTAAGGTATCTGATACTTAATCATTATTCACTCCCAAAGGACAGGATTGAAAATAATCAGAAGTAGCTCTTTTATTTCTGGAAATGTTTTACCTATTTCAGGATGAATTTTAACAGAATTGTTTGTTTTGTTTTGTTTTTGAGACGGAGTCTTGCTCTGTCGCCAGGCTGGAATGCAGTGGTGCAATCTGGGCTCACTGCAACCTCCATCTCCCGGGTTCAAGCAATTCTCCTGCCTCAGCCTCCCGAGTAGCTGGGACTACAGGTGTGCGCCACCACACCCAGCTGATTTTTTATTTTTTTAGCAGAGACAGGGTTTCACCATGTTGGCCAGGATCGTCTTGATCTCTTGACTTCGTGATCCGCCCACCCTGGCCTCTCAAAGTGCTGGGATCACAGACGTGAGCCACCGCGCCTGGCCAGGAGAATTTATTTTTAAGATCAAGGGTGGCTGGGCACAGTGGCTCATATCTGTAATCCCAGCACCTTGGGAGGCTGAGGCAGCTCAGGAGTTCGAGACCAGCCTGGTCAACGTGGTGAAGCCCCGTCTCTACTAAAAATACAAAAATTAGCCGGGTGTGGTGGTGGGTGCCTGTCATCCCAGCTACTCGGGAGGCTGAGACAGGAGAATCACTTGACCACAACTCTGTCTTAAAAAAAAAAAAAAAAAAAAAATCAAGGGTACCAAAGAAAACAATACAACCAAACTATCTACCTTAATTCTTTTAGGTCATCATTAGTACTTTATAAATTGGAAAGCAGAGGAGATAATGGAGCATGGTCCCATTCCCTAGCAAAGGACAACTTGCAACCTTGAAACAGAAAAGATTTTACTCTTTAAGAAGAATATTACAAAGAGCCAAAATAATACAAAACAAAATATATGATTTTTATATATTTCTGAGAAGGCAGATTTTATAATACTTTATCTAAAATTTTATCAGTGTTTTAAAAAAATAATACTTAACTCCATAATTTAAAAAAAATAAAATCACAAAGGTATATAAGGTAAAAAAAACAAAAAAACAAAAGTGCCTTGCCAGAAGTAAGCACTATTAAAGAGTTTGCTGTATATCCCTACCTATTTCTATGCATACACATGCACACGTAGGTTGGGGTTTTCTCTTTATTATTATTTTTCAAGATGGGTCCAGCTTGGGGGAAAGAGTATTATCTATACTATTTTGTAAAACTTGCTCTTTTTACTCAACGTATGACAAATTTAACATAAAGAAGTTCTTACATAAACCATTACCATTTTAAAGGTTCAATAAAAAAAAGGTAAGATTTTACTGACTCTAAAGTTTTGGTACTTCCAAACTATTTTAAAGAGGGAGTCAGAAAAGTTCACTTGGGATAAATTCCAAAATAGTACAAGTGTACATATCTTCAAATAGTGTTATTTAACAGCTTAAAGAGGAAGTACTAGATTGCTTTCTGGTAGCAAGTCATTCTTATAAATAGTAAAATTCCCTATGAGTACTGCAGTTTCATTTTTTAAATCTAAGTCACGTAGATTTTTGTGAGAGGAGAAAGTAAACACCACTTGTCTAGAAATGCTTAAGCCAGAAAAAATAAGATCTGCATTAATTACACATCAATAAAAATTTACAAATAAAGGATATTCAACCATTGCTTGTATCCCATTTCTTTTGAATATAACAATACGCTGCACTTTGCCAACAGGGTTGCAGACAGTATATAAAACATCCTATGAAGGAAAAGAACAAGATTTCTTCACACTTTACATTTGGAAAAACATTAATGCTATGCTTCGTTTTGTTTTACCTAAAAACCATCAACTGTCAAGATGTCATTTCTATTGATTATTAATAAAATTAGATTTTTAAATTATTACTTTTTTTTTTGAGACAGGGTCTCACACTGTTGCTCAGGCTAGAGCGCAGTGGCATGATCACAGTTCCCTACAGCCCTTGACTTCCCAGGCTGAAACGATCCTCCCACCTCAGCCTCCCAAGTAGCTTGAGACTTCAAGGCATGCACCACCACACAAGGTTAATTTTTCATTTTCTGTAGAGACAGAGTCTCACCATGTTGCCCAGGCTGCCTCAAACTCCTAAGCTCAAGGAATCCTACTATCTCAGTCTCCAAAAATACTAGGATTACAGGCATGAACCACCATACTGGCCTAAAATTATTACACTTTAATAAATTTTAAGTTATTTCCTCACCTAAACAATACACCCACATTAAAGTAGTTCCAATGGAACATTTGGAAAGCACTGTCACCTATTTTATCTCCTAAATGAATCCTCAATTGTTATTTTCTTAATAGGTGACTAAAATAACTTCTGATGATATAAAATAAACCGAAACTATGATCAATGAGTATTTTTTCCAAATGTGACTCTGAAATGTTTAATATTATAATCACTTGCATTATAGTAATAAATATGTATTAAGGGCTAATATTAGAACAACTCTGGTACTCATTTTTCAAGGGATAATGGCTATAAAGAAAAGTCCCAAGGAAGATCAAACAGTTAGATGTCACTAAACAAGACGCCTGAGTCATCTAAGATTCTAAATACCTACTTAGGAGTAACTATTCAACTACCAAGAAATTTCTTGAGCACCTATAATTTACAGTTGCATTGTTACACACCAGAGATATAACAAAAAACAGAGTACCTATACTATATTACTTATATGTTTTCCCAACACCGAATATTATAAATATATTAATTCTATATATTTATAAGTCTATATTTAAGATACAAAATGTCTAATTAAATCTAAAGAATATCTTACGCTTTAAGTTTATGTCCCAGTATCATATGCCCAGACTACATATGATACCAACTGAAGTTTCCCTTACTATGATGTTCTTCTATTCATTACAAAAATCAAGTGTCTGTGTTACTAGCTTATCACCAGTAACACTTTACAAAAGAGTAAAGAAGCAGGGAATTTAAAGTAAATCAAAGACAGATTTTTAACAAGCTATTGCAAAATAGTTCAAAATGGTATGTGCATCTTACCGTAACATGGGATTCTGTCACTACCTAGTAGATGCTCTTACACATATGCTGGCATATGCGTGACAGAGATTTTTTGAACCATTTCAAACAAGTCTCTCTAATTCCTTATTATCAAAACCAACACTGGTACTGGATTATACATTAAAAATTTCAATGTGCCTATTTAATTATGACAACTGTGCTTATCTTTTTAACTACAGTGCTCAGCATTTTTTCTTTGTTCATTAAACTTGCTAGTCAAGATTAATTTTCAAAATTAAAAAAGCTATTTCCTAGTATCTAGATGGTAATGAAAAAACTACAGATCAGTCACTCTGGACACAAACTGCAAAATCACTTTTAATTTCATTTGTCACAGTGAAACACATACCACTGTAATTGGATAAAGCGGATTCTGAATTGAGAGCAGAAGAACTTTGTTGCCTCCTGATGGATCATCAGTATTTCCTGGCCTAGTGATCCTTTTGCTTGTAGAATAGTTGAAAAAAGCCTGTTGACCAGCAATGTACACGGGTTCATCTGCAGCAAATGTCACACATTCTTTGGCACTATCTATGTTTTCAAATTCCACTAGAGCCTGTCGTTTAAATGGCATCATCATCACATAGCTGAAAAGGGAGATAAGGAGGAAACACAAAAACACAGGAAGTTCCGTTAACATTATTTGTCCTCAATTAGGTAAAAGCAGACTTTAATACAAATGTGTCAAATCCCACAGATTAGTACTCTTCACTACCTGTGTTCAATGTAAGTCAACTCTTTTTTGAGACAGAGTCTCTCTCTATCACCCAGGCTGGAATGCAGTGGCGTGATCTGGGCTCACTGCAAGCTCTGCCTCCTGGGTTCACGCCATTCTATTGCCTCAGCCTCCTTAGTAGCTGGGACTACAGATGTCCGCCACCATGCCCAGCTAATTTTTTATATTTTCAGTAGAGACAGGGTTTCACTGTGTTAGCCAGGATGGTCTCGATCTCCTGACCTCATGATCCGCCCACCTCAGCCTCCCAAAGTGCTGGGATTACAGGCATAAAATAAATCAACTCTTAAATCATCCAAAGAATTGTGGTACACCAGGTAGATGTACACATATGAAAGCTTATCTCCCAGTGATTAAGTTTATCTACCTCATGATCTCCTCAAAAACAATTACCTGTTATTAGTTACTAACAAGACAACCCAGTTTATTCTTTGGGGTGCTACTCCGAAGCAGTATTAGAAAATTTCAAAGACACAGAAACCAACGGAGACTAAACTCAACAGAAGGTTGGCAGACAGAATCCCTACTTAACAGCAGAAACTACGAACCTCTCTTGAATTTTCTTGAATAAACATCCACACTAACAGCTAAGAACTGACTTTACTTTTAAAACAGATATAAATGGAAGCAACCACAGACTGACCAAAGTTCCAAAGTTCATACAAATAATCTCCTCCGAAACATTTTTACTATTAACCATCCATGAAAAAAATTCATTAGAATATGGCAATCATGATTGTCTATGAGCAGGAAGGTAAGATGTTTACTTTTCATAGTATACTCTTTACTAGAGAGACAAACAAAGCAGCCAAAAAAACCCCAAAATACAACACATTAAGTAGTTCTTTTTGGAGGAGATACATTTTAAAACAGAAAATGAAGAATAAAGAAGTAAAGGAAGGGTGGAAGACAGAAATCACAGCACATGGATCACAATGGGGGAAACACGTCCTCTATTCACAGGAACGAGAACCTTAAAAATGCTTTAAAATACAATTAAGTGGTTTTAGTAATAGCAGAAGGCCAAAGAAATGTCGGGTCCAGTACTCAGTGACATCACTGTTTCTCAATCAGGCATCCAGGACCTACTGCTACACTATGGAAACTGACAAATGGTACAGTATTAATAAGAAACAGATCACCTTACAGCCTAGCAAATTATTATTATAATAAATGTCAGCCTCCTCATTGATAAAACTTGGGAGAATTGTCAAGATTAGAGTTACTACATACAAACTGCTAAGCGGATTGCCTTGCACGTTGTACACCCTCAATAAAAGGTAACTATGACTGTATTATTATTTTTTTAACATACCTTTCCTCATTCATCTTTATGTCCTCAGAAGCTAGAAACAGAGCCTGGCACATATTTGTTACTCTAGGGGGCTTGTTAGTTTTCCCCACCCGTATCATTCAAAATTAAAGAAGTACAAAAACAAGGTGTTGGATTTAAATATTTACCAACTAAAAGTGCAAGATATAAATCCCAGGAGACATTCATTTTAGAAACAGAGACGCTTCACTGAAGTTCTAAAGTCTTGCACATGGAAAACAGAAAATCCTGGTATCAGGTCTATGCTAAAGAAATTCAAGGAGAAAAAATCTTCTTTCACAAAACAAAAAAGTTGGTTTAATATCTAAATGTATTACTAAGTTTATGTCATTATGCTAATGATGCCATTTGAAAACAAAATTATAAAGGTACTGATATGGTTTGGCTCTATGTCCCCATCCAAACCTCGTATTGAATTGTCATCACCAGTGTAGGAGATGGGGCCTAGTGGGAGGTGATTGGCTCATGGGGGTGGTTTCTAATAGCTTAGCACTATCCCCCTAGTGCTGTCTCCTGACAGAGTTCTCACAAGATCTGGTGGTTTGACAGTGTGCAACACCTCCCCCTTTGTGTGCGAGCTCTCTCTCCCTCTCTCTTTTTTTCTCTCTCTCTCCTGCTGGCTATGTAAAGACATGCCTACTTCCCCTTCACCTTTTGCCATGATTCTAAGTTTTCTGAGGCCACTCCAGAAGCAGAAGACTGTATATCCTGCAGAACCATGAGCCGATTAAATGTCTTTTCTTTATAAATTACCCACTCTCAAGTACATCTTTATAGCAGTATAGCAATGTTAACAACAGACTAATACAGATACAGAAGTAAATTATTTATTGGCCTGTTAGAGACTTAGTAAATTTGCTTTCGGTAACTAAAATAAGAAGTGAGCTGGCCGGGTGCGGTGGCTCATGCCTGTAATCTCAGTACTTTGGGGAGGCCGAGGTGGGTGGATCACAAGGTCAGGAGTTCAAGGCCAGCCTGGCCAACACGATGAAACCCTGTCTCTACTAAAAATACAAAAAATTAGCCAGGCATAGTGGTGGGTGCCTGTAGTCCCAGCTACCTGGGAGGCTGAGGCAGGAGAATGGTGTGAGTCCGAGTCCAGGAGGCAGAGCTTGCAGTGAGCCGAGATTGTACCACTGCACTCTAGCCTGGGCGACAGTGAGACTCCGTCTCAAAAAAAAAAAAAAAAAAAAAAAAAAATTAGCTGGGCGCGATGGCAGGTGCCTGTAATACCAGCTACTTGGGAGGCTGAGGCAGGAGAATTGCTTGAACTCAGAGGGCGGAGGTTGCAGTGAGCCGAGATCACGCCACTGCAGTGCAGCCTGGGTGACAGAGTGAAACTCTGTCTCAAAAAAAAAAAAAAGAAATGAGATAAAAGCACAACTTAAAAGTGAAGGTTACCCAGAAAAGTAGCATCAATGAAGAAAAAATTAAAATGTTTTATTTTCCTTTTTATTGCCAATATTCAATATAAAAAAACTGAAATGTTACAGACATTTTACCATGTGCTTAAATTGTCTGGTGCACAGTTTTTTTTCAATCTTTAAAACGCACTCATATGAAACCAGGTATGGTGGCTTGTGCCTATAGTCCCAGCTACTTGGGAAGTTGAAGTGAGAAGACTGCTTGAGCCCAGGAGTTCAAAAAAATAAAGAAAAAAGGTATTAATATGAGAAAGAGTGGGAGATCAAAGAGACAAAAGGCTAAAGAAACAAAAAAGCTAAGGGACATGGTGGGATCAATGCTTTTAACTCCATCAATTTAAACATCTTTACTAATTTCTAAAAAAAAACATAGGAGAAGACAACAGATTTAGTGCACAAACCGGGTCCCAAATGTTGTATTGTAAAACTAATCATTTCCTAATATCTCCTTTAATGGGAGAGAAGGGGAAAAAGAAATACAACATATACTTTAAATATTCTTTTGATTATAATTCATACAGTATAGAAAAATAACAAACGTTAACAAATACAAGCAATTTTATCCTGACACAACACAACCATTCTTAATATCTTGTTATATTTTCTTCTGAGCTTCTTTCCTATGCATCTAGTTTTTAGATATAAGCATACTATATATTGAACTTGGTAATTCACCATTTTAATAAAAACAGTTTCTATGCTGTTTATAATCCCACACCTTCCACTAAATAAAGGGAAAGGTTCCAAATTGTAACATTTTGAAGCAAAATTTCTACTGGAGTCTGTTCAAGGTTCTTTCAGCCTTAATAGCAGCCACCTCTTATGCAAGTTCATTTCATACAACTGAAACTCCTATTATACTTATTTATGCCAATTAAGCTCTTAATTACACACTAATTTGTTCCAATTATTTCACAGACTTTTCTAACCACATAACTACCAATCTTGAGGGCAAATGATGCAAATTAACTGAATGACATTCACATACGGAAGACTTTACCGGAGACTAAGTATCAAACAACCTAGAGTCTAAAAATGCAAAGGCCACCCAGGAGTAATTCAAATTACTAACTTAAAATAGTTCTTTCTTTAATCCCTAACCTTCAGGTCATGGTACTAATTAACATCAAAATAGTTAGTGCTTCCCAAAGTTTCCATTTGTATTTGCTCATCAACTTGTTTTCTGACATCTGCCTAAGAAAATAAATTTTAAAGCCCTAAATATACAAGAATAGAAGAAAAATAAAGCACAGACATCCACCTCTTTATAATTCCACAGGACAACGTGCCACTTACATAATCATTAGAAGGTCCTTATAGAGACTGGGGTTAGTCTACTGCCAACAGCAAGACTAAAGGTCTAAGGAGTCTGTCTACCTAATATGTAACTCTCCACACAGATTTAATTCCAATATCCACTCCAAATGACTGAGAATTGATATAATCAACTTAGTGATACACTTTCAACATACAAACTTTACTATGCCCACGTGGATTCTCAATTTGTACGTCCAAGGTTAATGTGTATTTGCCAAGTCATTTACTTCTCAATGAGGTCACCGAAGAAAATAAAATTATACCATGATGGAAGGTATCACCTAATACTACTATTCCTTTGAAGAAATAATCCATTTCTGCTGGATACCCTCCCGCTGGACATCTCTGATCACTACGTCACTATCTATGCATTATCCTCTCAATACTCAAAAACTTAACCATGAATTTTTATAAAATTGAAGTAGTAAGTATCTGAGAAAATACATTGAAATTTCTCTTCTATTTATATACTTGAACTTGATCTGTGTCTTCGGTAGCTATAATAAAAGCTCTAAACATATTCATCAAGAAAAAAATAATAAAATCAACTCTAGATTATACTAAGAAAAGAACAACAGCCGGGCATACTCCAAAAATAATTTAGAATTTTTAAGTGTCTATTTTTGGCAGCAGATTCACTTTTCTAATTACGTTTTCACTTAAGTTAATATTATTAAGCATACACCAGCTGTGGGAAGAGACAGGGGGAACCTGTGTGAATACAACTCACAAAAGGAAGACAAACTAGGATAAAATATTGCTCATGATTTGCATTAAGAACTCAGAGAGCCTATAATCCCAGCACTTTTGGAGGCTGAGGTAGGAGGACAGCTTGAGTCCACGACAGCAGCTGGGGCAATGTCAAGAGACCCCCATCTCCACAAATATTTTTTTTTAATTACCCAGGCATAGTGGCATGTGTCTGTAGCACTAGCCATTAGGGAGGATAAAATGGGAGGATAACTGGGCTCAGGAGGTGGAGGCTCCAGTGAGCCATCAATGTGCCACTACACTCCAGCTTGGGCAACAGAGTGAGACCCTGTCTCAAAAAATAAAAAGAACTCATAGTAGTATGCACATAAACAAAAGAACTTACACAAATATGCACCTAAACAAATAATGTCTACCCTTAATCTATTTACTTTTAGTTGCCAATTCCTAAATATTCCAAAATCAAGAAGAAAAAAATCAATATTTAAGCATCACTACTCGAAACTCTGAAGATGAAGCGTGTAATCAACTCACTGGTTTAAAGAGTGTTTGAACAGGACTCATGTACCCATTTGAAAATCAGATGAAAAGTGCACATAATTTCTTTATACAACTTTGCTGGGGAGTGAGAAGTGATCACAGCTCCACAAAAATACATCCATGCATCACCCAGGAAGGTTAAAAATAGCAGGCTTAAAACGTTCCAAAGAAATACAGTCATAGGCAAACAATAGATCCTACTTTGTTTATATATACAAACAGTATTTACTATGCTAAACATCAAGGCTTGTAACAAGCAAGCAAGGATTATTCTGCCACACTGTTTTCAATCTACATGAAGTCCCTATCGTCCTTACCATATTGTCCCAAATTTTTCCAGCGCTTCCACAAGGTCTGCTTCCACCACAGATTCACAGAGTCCTCGAACATGGACGACGGGTGAAACAGAAACTTTATGATGACTTCCACCTGCCTCCTAGCAAGAGAAAATAATTTCTAGTTAAAAATTTTTAAGTCTAAGGCTGAACGCGGTGGCTCACGCCTGTAATCCCTGCACTTTGGGAGGTCGAGGTGGGCGGATCACTTGAAGTCAGAGGTTCAAGACCAGCCTGGCCAACATGGTGAAACCCCATCTCTACTAAAAATACAAAAGTTAGCCAGGAGTGGTGGCACATGCCTGTAGTCCCAGCTACCGTGGAGGCTGAGGCAGAAGAATGGCTTCAATCTGGGAGGTGGAGTTTGCAGTGAGCCGAGATTGAGCCACTGCACTCCAGCCTGGGTGACAAAGTGAGACTCCGTCTTAAAAAAAGAAAAAAAAATTTTAAGTCTAACTTGAATTGCATCTTTTAGTAAATTCAAATCTGCTTAAAAAGTAAACATTTTTCCCAGCACTCTGGGAGGCCGAGGCGGGCGGATCACGAGGTCAGGAGATCGAGACCATCCTGGCTAACACAGTGAAACTTCGTCTCTACTAAAAATGCAAAAAATTAGCTGGGCGTGGCAGCATGCGCCTGTAGTCCCAGCTACTTGGGAGGCTGAGGCAGGAGAATGGCGTGAACCCGGGAGGCGGAGGTTGCAGTGAGCCGAGATCATACCACTGTACTCCAGCCTGCGCGACTGAGCAAGACTCCACCTCTTAAAAAAGTAAACATTTTTAAAATCCCAAACCAAATTGCAATTCACAAGCTAGCAAAAGGATATGAGAATAAAATAATCGTTTGTTTTAAAATTTTTAATCTCTAAAAAGGGAGTATTCTATCTCAGTAAGAAGTACAAAGATATTATTTAATAACATTTCCACTTCAAGAAAATCTCAGAAAGAAAATTTAGCAGATACATAGGGCATGCTACAACTGGAAGCATATTTGATACTCATTTCAGTCTTACCTCCATAAAATCAAAATCTCAACTAGTCCAAATGAACAAAAAGTTCCAATTAAAAATTTTTCCTCAACATGAAGATAATATTCTTATCTTTCCTGTAATGTAGATTTGTATCATCTTTTGTTCTTGTTTAATTGGTTATCCAGTCCCACTATAACTTGAAGATACTCACTTAGCAGCATAAATTAATTAAACACATGACAACTTAAATTCATACAAGGGTACTATCTTTGCAAGGCAGGGGGATGAACAAGAACTACTCAAAAATGCAAGCTCTCCTGGGCATCTACGGAATATTGTGTATCTTCGAGTACGCAGGGCAGGATGTTTCAAAATGTAATATGGTCTTAAACTTTATTTTTAAACGTAGTTATCTGTAAAAATTACTTTGAAAATGCAAATAGCTTTCATTTACTTATTCAAGTACCATTAAGACAAAGATCTGTATTTACAAATGCCATTAGGCACTTCTCTTGCATCATAACTTCAGAAATGACTTCCACCATGTACATCCTTGTCTATACAAAAAAATTTTAAAGTTTTTTTCTCCATAACCAGACTAATCTGAAAGCACTATTTTGCCATTAAAATTTAACAATTGTTTTAAGAAAATTAAATCTCATTAAGGCTATTTTAAATGACTCACCGATTTTTCTTTATTATAAAGACTGTTAGGAAAATATAACAAATGGAGTGCCCTGCCAGTAAAAATTTATGTCACAGCTGAAAGAAAGGAACTGATTTAAATATATGAAGTAACCAGAGAACTACTCAGGCTACTGTCAAATCCAAAAAATAAACTCAGTTCTTTGCCAATACTAATTCAATCCTTGGAATTTATTTGAATTGCTGATGCCCCATCTTTCCTATGGTTAAACAGATATCCCTTACATGCCACTAAGTTTGAAATGAATCATTCTGACTATACCCTAAGTAAATCAACACTTTCTGGCTGGGCGCAGTGGCTGATGCCTGTCATCCCAGCACTTTGGGAGGCCGAGGCGGGTAGATCACAAGGTCAGGAGATCGAGATCATCCTGCCTAACAAAGTGAAACCCATCTCTACTAAAAATACAAAAAAATTAGCCGAGCGTGGTTGCAGGCGCCTGTAGTCCCAGCTACTCAGAAGGCTGAGGCAGGAGAATGGTGTGAACCTAGGAGGCGGAGCTTGCAGTGAGCCGAGATCACACCACTGACAGAGACTCTGTCTCAAAAAAAAAAAAAAAAAAAATCAACACTTTCTTAAGCAACATTAACAATGAACAATCAAATGTGCATATCATCATTACATTCTTAAATATAACTGGAAATGAATAAAGCAGGAAGAGCTTTAAATAATACCTACCTGCCAAACGGAGCATGTATTTAAAGAATAACAAGTTTTACTCTCAAAATAATTAGACAATAATAATCTGCAAGATATAATTAAGAGAATCATATCAGTCCATTCTTAGAAATCAGGTGACAAAGGTAAAATAAAAGGGAAACAGAAAACTGTATTGGCCTGGACTCTTCAAAAAGTTAGTATCAAAAAACAGTGGAGGGAAGATTCCATATGGAGACTAAGAGACACAGCAACCAAATGCTGGGCCAGGCATGGTGGCTCACACCTGTAATCCCAGCACTTTGGGAGGCTGAGGCGGGTGGACCACAAAGTCAGGAGTTCCAGACCAGCCTGGCCAAGATGGTGAAACCCCATCTCTGGCATGGTGGAGGATGCCTGTAATTCCAGCTACTCGGGAGGCTGAGGCAGAGAACTGCTTGAACCCAGGAGGCGGAGGTTGCAGTGAGCCGAGATTGTGCCACTGCCCTCCAGCCTAGGCGACAGAGTGAGATTCCGTCTCAAAAAAAAAGACCCAAATGATGGCGGGGCGCGGTGGCTCGCGCCTGTAATCCCAGCACTATGGGAGGCTGAGCCGGATGGATCACAAGGTCAGGAGTTCGAGACCACCCTGGCTAACACGGTGAAACCCCATCTCTACTAAAAATACAAAAAAATTAGCAGGGTATGGTGGCAGGCGCCTGTAGTACCGGCTACTCGGGAGGCTGAGGCAGGAGAATGGCATGAACCCAGGGGGCGGAGCTTGCAGTGAGCCGAGACTGCGCCACTGCACTCCAGCCTGGGCAACAGAGTGAGGCTCCATCTCAAAAAAAAAACAAACGCTGTATGTGAGCCTTTATTATACAATAGTTAAAACTACTATCAGACACATACATATTAGGGACAACTAAAGAAATCTGAATACAGACTGGATATTAGGTTAACATAATAGAATTAATTATCACATAATAGAATTAATTATCACAGTCTTTAAGAAAATAGTAATGGTTATATAAAAGAACATCCTTATTCTTAAGAATGTTGTGATATTTAGGCATGAAATGTCATCATGTTTGAAATTTACTTTCAAAGAGTTTAGGGGAAAAAAGTATGTATATAAATATAGATATGCAGATGTAGAGATAAAACCCCACACAGCAAAAAGTTAAAAACTGCTGAATCTAAGTGAAGGGTATACGTAAGTTGAACATTTTATGTAATAAAAAGTTGCAGAATTATTTTATAATATTTAAAGCCTACAAAAAGGTATGAAGAACTTTATTAAACATACCCATGGCCAGGCACAGTGGCTCACACCTGTAATCCCAGCACTTTGGGAGGCCCAACCCAGGCAGATCACCTGAGGTCAGGAGTTTGAGATTAGCCTGGCCAACATGGCGAAACCCCATCTCTACTAAAAATACAAAAATGAGCTGGGAGTGGTGGTGCACGTCTGTAGCTACTCGGGAAGCTGAGGCAGGAGAATTGCTTAAACCCAGGATGCAAAGGTTGCAGTGAACCAAGATCACACCATTGCACTCCAGCCTGGGCAACAGAGCCTCTGTCTCAAAAAAAAGAAATACCCACGAACCCACCATCCAATTTAATAAATAAAACATTATTGGCCAGGTGTAGTGGCTCACGCCTGCAATCCTAGCACTCTGGGAGGCAGAGGCGAGCTCAGGAGTTCGAGGCTCAGGAGTTCGAGACTAGCCTGGGCAACATGGCAAAACCCAGTCTCTAGCAAAAACACAAAAAATTAGCTGGGTGTGGTAGGGTACGCCTGTAGTCCCAGCTACTCAGGAGGCTGAGGTGGAAGGACTGCTTGAACCCAGGGGGTGGAGGTTGCAGTGAGCCAAGATCGTGTCACTCTAGCCTGGGTGACAAGCAAGACCCTGTCTTAAAAAAAAAAAAAAAAAACACAAATTGATCGCATCTGCTCTTACTATCCCCTTCCTTTCCCATTATAGGTAACCACTATCATGAGTATAGTGCTAAAAAATATAACTATTTTTCAAATTGCTCTTCTTACAAAGAAATGGATTATACAATCGATTTTTAGATCTCTCAAAAAAAAATCTCATTTTAATATATTATTATTAAATTGTATTTCCTAAGTAGAATAAACTGAAACCACAGTCATCAATTAAAAGCTGGATGATGTGGGCTGGGCACAGTGGCTCACGCCTGTAATCCCAGCACTTCGGGAGGCCAAGGCAGGCAGAACACCTGAGGTCAGGAGTTTGAGACCAGCCTGGCCAACATGGTGAAACCCCATCTCTACTAAAAATATAAAAATTAGCCGGGCATGGTGGCAGGCACCTGTAGTCCCAGTGACTTGGGAGGGTGAGGCAGGAGAATGGCATGAACCCGGGAGGCAGAGCTTGCAGTGAGACCTTGCGCCAATGCACTCCAGCCTGGGCGACAGAGCGAGACTCCATCTCAAAAAAAAAAAGCTGGACAATGTTAAATATACTCAGTATGGTAATTAGGGGAAGATATGATTGTCTCAACCTCAAGGCAGAAAACATACCCCTCACCCCCTTGTATTTCCCTTATTCCCACTCAATGAATCTGCCATTCATAAGTTTATCTACCTTGATACTTCTATTTTTATTAGGTCCCCTTTTCTTTAACACACAATTTTCTCATTCCTTCTGTAGTGTTTTATTAAAAACAAAAACAAAAAAAACCCATTGTTATTTCCAAATATAAAACCAATATATCAAATATATCTTTTCAAACTATCTGTCTACCATCCTCTCCTGAGCTTCGTTTTCCCCCTCTTTTTCCCCCAAAATACTCATACTCTTCTTAAATCACTTCTTTTCTTTACCTGTACTATATACTGGTGACAAGAAATCTGGTGTCATTTGTAGAGTCTTTTCTTTTCTTTTTTTTTTTTTTGAGACGGAATCTCACTCTGTGGCCCAGGCTGCAGTGCAGTGGCACAAGGTCTCACTGCAACCTCTGCCTCCCAGGTTCAAGCAGTTCTCCTGCCTCAGCCTCCCGACTAGCTGGGACCACAAGCATGCACCACCACACCCGGCTAGTTTTTGTGGTTTTAACAGAGACAGGGTTTCACCATTTTGGCCAGGCTAGTCTTGAACTCCTGGCCTCCAGTGATCCACCCACCTCAGCCTCCCAAAGTGTTGGGATTACAGCTGTGAGCCACGGCGTCCAGCCTGTAGAGATTATTTTACCTACTCTAAAATAACCTCTTTTAAGCATCATACTATGAAGCTGATTCCTAAACTAATGAACAGATCAGTCTTGTTTTTACTCCCCATCAATATATTAATATTGTGGTCACGTCTTCTCCAGCTTAAGGAGTCTTTTAATCCTTCCTCATACAGGAGCCCAAGCTATTTCCATTTCAGATGTTTAGTTACCTAGGCTCTCTCGTTTCTATATCTATTGCTTACCAGACCAGCTGCGTATCCACAAAACGAAGGCATGCTTGCAACATACACTCACTTTACAAACTTGCATAATCTCTTCTTTAGGTCAATTGGGTTAACTATAATGGTGGCATTATTTGGTCTCTACTACAGGCTCTAGACCTGTCTACTTACAGACATTTCAAATTCTCACCCCTTCAAAGGCCATTTCAGGAACAAACTCTTAATAATACAATTTTTTTTTTCACTACTCCCTCTTCACAGAAATACTAACGTTAAATGCTAATTTTGACTACTGAAGATTAAGGACTAAACTCTACTGAAGAGAAGAAAAGCTCAGTACAGTATAAAAAAGGTTCAATAAACATTAGTTAGCACACCCTACCTCATCTACATTTCCCTCTTCTACATAATCTTTCAATTACCAATATTTGTAATGACTTATTAAGTCACACCTAAGTTTACTCTTCAGGCGAAATATCCTCCAGGTTCTTCTGTCACTCCTTTTATGATGCAACTTGTAGTGCCTTCTCCATTCCGGTAAGCTTTGTCTGGATACATTAAAATTTATCAGTGTAGTCCCAAGAATGGGTACAGTATCTCCAGACATAAAACCATCGCCTGCCTATCTTACTCTGGACACTTCATATAGATCAAGGGACAAAGTTTTAATGGGCAGCTGTAAATATCATTTTAACCCACACAATGTTTAATCACATTTTTTCCTTACTAAATTAAATAATTACGTCTCCTGGTCTTTTCCTCTTTGTAAAGAAGCACATCTAAAATATGGGGAAACTAACTTTCCTATCCTAAGTTTTTCAGTACATTTGATCACATAACAGAGCAAAGATGTAAAATCATAGCCATATGAGTGAAGTAACTTTTTAAAAAAAACCTTTTTTTGTTGTTCATATAATAGGAATCATTTGGTTTTGCCTACCCAGAACTCCTTACCCCTTCTGCTTAAAAATAAAAACATGCAAAAAAACCCAATAAAAACAACTCCGTATTATTATTATACATGGGTATTTTCAATCACACGGTCATGCCTCCTCAACCTCAGAGGTGGCCTGGTGATGAATTAGATGGGGGAAGAGGGGAAGATCAAAAATGCTTGATAAGAAGGGATAAATACAGGCTGGGAAAGACAGGATGCTCTTTAGCTGCTAGCTATAAGAACGTCAGCCTAGCTTTACCACTACACAAGAGAAAAGGAGAACTGAAACATGGAAAGAGAATCAAGTCTCTATGACATCATCTAAATCCCCGGATCCAGCCATTCCTAAAACCAGTGTCACAATTTGGCTTTCCCAGTTACACAGGCCAATAAATCTTCTACCCCGCTCCCTTTTTGTTTTCCTTAAGCTCATCTAAGTTGTTGCTGTGACTGTAAGTCCTGAAAGTTGGATTCAATTTCATGGAGACAAAAAATGCAACACATGATGTAGAACCACAGATTTTTAGATATCTAATATTTTTTCACTATCATAGCCCCATCACCTGATATATGGTAGAAGCTCAATTATCATGTTTTAAATGAGGTTAGAGATCACTGAGTTCCAGGAAGGTTAAGTGAAAAAGCTTGTTAACAGAGCCAATACACTCGCCTTGATTGTGCTACTGGCTCTATGAACAGCTCTTTTCACCTTAACGTACTAACATGAAGAAACAGTCTAAAACCAAAAGATGGTAAAACCTACTACTTTTCATTTCTTTCCCCAAACTAGGCCTAAAAATCCTCATTCTACTAGAACAGCTTATCTGGAGGAGACACAAGACACTACTGCTATGCAAGCTTCAGGCTCTGGCACTTACCTCTGGGGCACACATCCTTTAACTATTTTATTTCCAGGAAGTAGTTACTACAGTCTTCTAAACTTCTCCTGTGGGAGCTAAGTGACCTCATCCCATCTCCCAACCCATATGCATCTAATAGATCACAGTAATATTGCTATCATCTGTAATATACATTGTGCAAATATAACAGAATAGTGTATCTTGAATTAAAACTGGATTTTCTATGTGCTGTATAATTCTTTGTTTCGAAATCCTAGGAGCTACAATTTTATCTTGGCATTTTGCCATCTTTCACATCTATTTATTAAAAGTTGAGAAACAAATTTTCACTTCATCAGCAAACAAACCACCTAATATCTGATTTGCCTATTTATTTACTAGCAGAAAAAAGAAAAACTTTAAAATCTCCAAAATAAATTAGCACTCCATTCCAATTCCTCAAGTGGTTTTGCCAAGTGAAGCCTTAATATTTCCAAGTGAAGCCTTAATATTTTAAGTCAAGCTGCCTTCTTAAAAGTAAGAAGATACAGAAACTTACTATTAATACGATCTTGAAGGTCATGCCTATTAAATTTAAGAACACTACTCCACAAGAGAAAAATAACTGTACAATATGTGGCAGGAACCTCTATAATCAAGCTTTATTCAACAATGCAGCTCAGTGAATGTGAAAAACCCTAGGAGTTTTTTGCTCTATTAAAAAAGGTACCAGAAGACATAAATTTGAAGGGTGTTTTATTTCTCATATCTAAAGTACTAACTTTTCTCTCATTTCTCTTTATACGTTCAACATAATGATCACTCACAATTATCCATTAATTTTTAAGTTAAGAGCCTTTGTAGAACCACTATGTTTTTCTTAAATATTCATTTTCCTCTTTAAATCTAGTTAATATATTATCAAAGCACTCAAGGTTAATCATAAAAAAACCAAACAATGTAAATCTTCAAAGGCTTACTTTGCACTTTACAAACTTCCAACTAGAGTTGAAAAGAATGCCATCATTGTACCTAATCTGCATTTACTTTAACAGTCTGACCACAAAGGTATTTCTTCTCTCGGCTGAAGGACCACTGAAGTTGTGCAAAACCCTTTTCAGTTACAATGAATTACCAAATCTCCGAACGAAGAAGCACAAGACAGTAAACTTCTCTCCGGGGAATGCCTATCCTAATAATAGAATTTTATTATGTATAGGTTTCCATAGTTGCCATGATTTCAGAACAGTATCAAAAAATTACATGAAAAATATTTAAAAACAAGATAAACAAGGCTTCATTAGATTTCATAGTACAATAATGGTTTTACTGTTAAATGAAAACAAGTCACCCTTTCCTAAGAAACATATCAGTAGTAAGATAAACAAAACATTAAAAGTTATATCTCAATCTGCTTGTGTCAGTTCCCGCCTGGGTAACTTAAAAGCAGCATTAGCATTACGTTAATCACTTAACTACAGCTTCGGGTAAAAAAGGTATGTGTTTCAACCTTCATATTTTACAGACTAAGAGAGCTCAGAGTAGTAAACTGACTTTCTCAGACTCACATTAATTGTATGCTAAGGCCAGGTGCTGTGGCTCAGGCTGTAATCCCAGCACTTTGGGAGGCCAAGTCAGGTGGATCTCTTGAGCCCAAGAGTTAAGAGACTAGCTTTGGCAACATGGTGAAACCCCTTCTCTACAAAATACAGAAAAAAAAAAAAAAAAAAAAAAAAATTGGCCCGGCGTGGTGATGCGGGCTTGCAGTCCCAGCAACCCGGGAGGCTGAGGAAGGAGGATTGCTTGAGCCAGGGAGATCAAGGCTGCAGTGAGCCGTGATCATGCGCCACTGCACTCCACTCCAGCTGCGGACCATGGAGAGAGAACCTCTCAAAAAAAAAAAAAAAGTATGCTAAGACTAGGCTCTTGACCATCCCCAAACCCTACTCAGTGCCATTTCCACCGCTCCATACACTTCGCTTTGGATACATTAATTATGTTATTTTCTTCCCAATATCCAAAATAATACTACTGATTTAATGCTTTATCTGTCTTCAAAAACAATTTTTTTATAAACTGATTTAAGTATTTTTCCAAAATGCTTGAAGACATTTCATGATGCTACACAAAAACTCAAGCAAGATTTCTAGCAACGCGGTACACTGAACAAATACATCTAAATATCAGTTATATTCCTGTTACCAATTTCCACAAGAGTTGGCTTTGAACTGAAACTTCCTAAGAAAAAATGCATTTCCTTCATTCATACTTCCAAGTTACATTTTGAATATTTCAAACAGCTAGGCACAAAAATCTAAAGTAATAGCTAACACCGTAAGACTGAGAGAAAAAGTTCCTTTTTTAAATGTGTTGCAAAGTTCGCCCTCACATCCTGGTAACTGGAAACTGTAACGCTGGGGACTACTGACCAGCCTTTTTTATTTTTATTTAAAAACTCAAACGGCTATAAAGGGCTTCTAATGTGCGTCTTGTTTTTAAAAGGTAAGGTAAAAATCCTTTTAACCTAATAGTAGGATATATGTGTACAATTTCGTAATTCTGCTAAAGTTTGCAGAATTAATCACAATTCACGTGTTAAATGTTTTAAAAACATCTAAGTCATTAAAACAGCTTAAGTGCACCAAAAAAGGGCAATAACGTTTGCTCCGCTTTGTTTCCTTAAAGTCTCCATCCAACTGAAGCTAACTACTTGCTGTGGACAAAATGATCACATTCCTTCTGTCTCCCGCTAACATTTCTGGTAAGAGAAAGAGAAGGCTCTGGGAATGTGCGTTTAATGCAGCCCTTAGCTCAGTTCATCCTTTCATGGGGCAAATGTGGAATAAATTACCAAAGAGAAACTTTAGTAATTTTAAGATTTGTTTTACTTGAAGGTAGGGGTGTACCAACAGCTGCCAACACTTCTGTTAAAGTGTTGTAACCGAAGAGGTAAAAAGTGCACTGAGCAATCATCACAAAACTGGGTAGAGCAAAGGATGCACGCCATGCTTATAAAGAGTTTAATTTAAAAATTTTTTAAATGAAACATTCAAAGGAACTAGCATGTGAACGCCAAGGCATAATCTGTTATTTAATTACGGCTCTCCATAGATTCGAGGCGGAGAGCCCCCGGTGGAACCGACGCAACCATCCCGGGATGGTGACCAGCGCGCAGATGCTGCGGGCAGAGGGGCTGAAGGCAACCGGTGGTCCCGACGCTGGCCCCGAGCCCGAGGAGTTAAACTAACAAAGAGCTCTCCGAGCCGCGAAACCCTCCAGAACGGAAGCGACGCCTCCCCGCCGCCGCCGCGCCGCGACCCTCCCCAAGTTCAGGGCTCGGCAGTGGACTCGCTGTGGGGCCTGCGGCCAAGACAGGGCCGGGTTCGCAGTCGGGATGCGGGAAACAGGTAGAGCCCAGAATACAAGCCCCAAAGAGAAGAGTGGGCGCTTCGCCAACCGGGTCGGCGCAGCGGAAAAGGCTAATAAAGCGAGCGGGAGGCCCCGCACCGAGGCCGCGCCAACCGGCCCTGCTTCCCGGGGAGCAGCCAGGCACAGCGGACAGGGGGGCCGCGCTTTGTTACCGGTTGGGAGAAGCTCCGGCCACCGCCTCCGCCATCGCCCCCGCCCCGAGGCGTCGCTTCCCGGCGGTTCTCGCCTTCCTCGGCCGAGTAGTCGATCTCCCCCTCCTCGGTCTTGAGACGTTTGGCCTGGCTCTCGTACTCCCGGTCCTCCTCGTACGTCTCCCTGGGGGAGGAAGAGGAGGAGGACATGGCGGCGGCCGGAGGGACCGGCGGGCAGGAGGGTGGGGGTGGCGGTGGCGGTGGGACGCGCGCCTCGGATGCCGCCGGCCAGTCCTCGCCGCCGGCAGCGCCTCTTCTGCGAGGGTCTCCGCGGCCCGGCCGTCCGCGGGGACTGCGCGGCCAGGAGACGGGCGGCTGAGAAGCGCGGACGGACTGAGAGGGGCGCCCCGGGAAGAGGCTCCGGAGCGGCCGCTCCCCTCAATTACCGAGCCAACATCCAGCCTCTCCCTCCTCCTCAGTCTCCGCTCCCTGCCCGGAGGAGCGAATCTAAGGATGGGGACGCGACCGTGGCTTCCGGTCTTCCCTCCTCCCCTAAGCCGCTCCCAGCTGCGCAGGCCGAGCCTCCGCCCCCGCCTTCGCGGCCGTCGCTCAGGATCGAATCCACCGCAGCCTGGGGGAAGCGCCCCCCCCCCCGGCCCGGGTCCTGCTCCCTATTGGCAGGGGCGGGAAAGTCGACCGGGTTTTCCATTGGCTGTGAGGGCCGTTCGTCAAAAGCCGCCCGCGGCTCGGCCTCGCCTGCCTCCCCGCGCCTTCTGAACTCGCTGCCGTCCTGCGAGGCCCGGCGCGCAACGTCCGCCGCGCGCCGCCTGGGAGCCGTTGCGACCCCGCGACCGTTGGCGCTGTGCGGCTCCTACCCGAGGCTAGGCGTGGAGCGAACACGGACGAGCGACGAGAAGTGCAGGGAGGCCAGGGCTGCGGGTGTTAACCGCCCTACCGCTAATTTAAATGCTTTGTGTCACCTCTTCAAAAGAGAACGAGGAAGAAAACCTCTAAAATCCCAGCAGACATACCCCTCGAAGAGCCCCAAAATTGCAGGCGATGAAGGGAGAAAACGGCTTGGAGCCATGAAAGTGGTCTTTCCACTGTTTTGTGTTCAAAATCTGGTAGAAGTGGGCGGACTCTCCCGCCCCTAGCTGGGTGTTGGAGAACAGCTGTCAGCGTCGACTGAAGGCTGCGAGGCGCGCGTCGGCAGGAGGCGCTGCACGCGGGCGCGCGTAGGTCTGAACAGTTACAACTCGTTTGTAACCTGCGCCCTTTACTGACAATGTAAGGGACTTGCCTGTCCCGTAAGTCCCTGCTCCAGTTAAATATGTTTTAATCCTTGCATATAAAATCTCATCCTCCATCCCAATTCTTTCTCTTCCGGGCAGTGTTGTATTTCACTTGATCATTTATTGTCGAAAGATACAAAAGCCTTTGGAAATTATGTGACCACAGCTTGCTTCCTCTGTGGCGTCCTGAGGGCTCTTCCAAGATTTTAGTTGCTGCTCTCTTTTTGTAACAGGGCCCCTTATAACTCCCTCTTAAGATGTTCTGTTTTAAAAACTCTGGGAGCGCCTGAAGACAGGAACTGTGTACAATTTTCATTTTCGCAAGCCCAGTTCCTGTGCAATCTCCAGCACAGTTTAGGTACTCAACAATGCTGAATGAGTAGTCCTTGGGAAATAAAGGTCCAGTGTATCTTTCAGGAGAGAAACTGGCAAATCAAGGTAACCTAACTGCCCACTGTCAGGTGCCTCTTGGAGGATTAGCTGAGATCAAGAGCCTCTTGTGTTTCTGTTGTCCTTGTCCCTCAGATGCTTCCCCAGATGTGGCTGTTCCTTTCCTAACAGTGTAGATTGCTTCCTCCAGCCTAGTTCTCTCCAAAGTTATTTCCTCCTCCAAAAAAGCTATTTTTATTTATTGCTGAGAGTGCTTTAATGTAACACTTTTTGTACGTTGTAAATTACACCGCCTATCATTTTGGAATCCAATTGCAAGATTTTCCATACTATGCAGCTATAATCAAATGTATGTGCGGCTGCAGGTATACATTGACAAAACAGAACTAAAAAAATTATAAATTTATTTTTTAAATTAAAATGGAAGTCGACAGAAGAAATAGCAAAAGGTAGCCGCAGAGCTGGCTGCAGATGAGAAAATGTCATTGGCAAAAAGCTCTGCAATGGTTTGGGAAAGTAAAATAGCAGCAAGGGAAACAATGATACAATTCTGCTTAAAATATGTCCTATGGATTCGTATGTCCCCTAACATGTTCAGAATGCAGACACTACCTGGCCTTCAGAAAGCTGAAGATACCAAGGGTCAAAAAAAAGGTCTAACAAACCTACTTCGTGTGTTATCTTTAGCATCCACTGTCCTTTTTATAGCTGTCTCAGTATCAAAGATCAGGAAAGGATGAGCGGATTAATAAACTTGATACAAAGGAAACTTCTTTGATGAGGTGAGATGGGCCATTCCCAAGATATTTTTAATTTGCTCAAAGTAAAAGCGGCAGAAGAGCTGAGAGCTTAAAACAATTATTTTTTCGGAGAAAGAAAACAATAGAATATTATGTGAAATAATCAAGAGTGATGAAAAGCACTAAATATCTTTTAAGTATGAGCAACTACCTGTTAATTTTGTTTTGTGTACATTTTCATATGCTAGGTGAATTTAGTTTGGTAAATTTTATTCACTCACAACTGGATTTACTAGGCCTTATACAAACTTTCCAAATATTTCATGTGAAGATGCAAATATTTTAAACTCTCAAAGCCCTGCATTCAACCTATGGATTATACCATGTTACAATGCAACTCTCACACCAATGGGTAAGGAAACCCAGCCTTGCCAAACCTAGGGCTGCTGTGCTCAGCATTCACAAACAGCAGGTGGAAGCCAGTATGTACCAGTATTAAACTGTGTTCTTTTTGTGATAGCCCAGTTGAGTACAAAAAAAAAAAAAAAATTGAAGAAGTAAAACTCAGAAAGCATTTTTAAAGGACTTCAGTCAGTTCGTTGACCATGGGTGAAATGTGAGCTTGTTGCAGATGAGTTGTTCAAACAGTGATAGTAGGTCCTTTGAGAAGGAAAATACTAGCTAACTCATCACCGTGCCATGAGAAGAGCTAAAGAGGGAGGACATAAATTATATTCTACATGATTTCACCTAGGTGAGACAAATTACATACTGCCCAGTAGCCAGAAATACCTAAGAAAAGCAGAAACAGGCCGGGCGCGGTGGCTCAAGCCTGTAATCCCAGCACTTTGTGAGGCCGAGACGGGCGGATCACGAGGTCAGGAGATCGAGACCATCCTGGCTAACACGGTGAAACCCCGTCTCTACTAAAAAATACAAAAAACTAGCCGGGCGCGGTGGCGGGCGCCTGTAGTCCCAACTACTCGGGAGGCTGAGGCAGGAGAATGGCGTGAACCCGGGAGGCGGAGCTTGCAGTGAGCTGAGATCCGGCCACTGCACTCCAGCCTGGGCGGCAGAGCGAGACTCCGTCTCAAAAAAAAAAAAAAAAAAAAAAAAAGAAAAGCAGAAACAGCTCCTAAATGCCAGGACAGGACTGTCTGGAACCTCTGATGCATTATGGTCTCATACCTTTGACTATTTTCTGAACGCTTGATTGAATTGGGTGCTGTCGAGTAGGCAGCAGCCAAGAGCTCCCATTGCCACAGCTCAAAGGGGACTCCGGTTATACTGGAGTAGGAGACAGGCTTGGGGCAGGCCTAGGGAAATTGAGAGTCAAGGGCCTTTATAATCAATCTAGCCTCAAATTGCCCTTTAGTTTTAAATCTTGTTACTGACCTATTATATTTATAAGACACTGTGCTAGGTGATGAGAGGACTATGTGAGAGGGTTCCTGCCCTCTCAAAGCTTGCAATCAAGTTGTGGAAACAAGGCTTATACCCAAGAGATAGGCTACAAGCATCCATATGTAATAATATGCATACAATAATTAATAGCACATTTAAAGTGTCAGTCACTGTGCTAACCACTGAAAGGGTTTTGTCAATAAATTCTGACAGACGCCTTCTACCAGAGGCATTATTATTACTCTTCCCATTATACAATTAAAGAAACAGTCTAGGGGAGATTAAGAAACCTGTTTTAGGACAGGCACAGAGGGAGGCAGAGGCAGGCAGATCACTTGAGCCCAGGAGTTTGAGACGAGCCTGGGCAATGTGGCAAGACCCTGTTTCTACAAAAATTTTAAAAATTAGCCTGGAGTGGTGGTGCGTGCCTGTAATCCCAGCTATTCAGGAGGATGAGGTGGGAGGATTGCCTGAGCCCAGGGAGGTCCAGGCTGCAGTGAGCCATGATTGCACCACTACACTCTAGCCTGGGTGTTGGAGTGAAACCCTGTTGAAACAGAAAAGAAAAGAAAACAAGTAAACCTGCCCTAAAGCTGCAGTTAATAAATTGAAAAGCTAGAACCGGAACCCCAGCAGTCGGGTCCCAGAGCCAGTACTCATCATCAGGAGACCAATGATTTAATTATTGTGTTATTTACTACCATGGACATACAGATCTAATTTATAGTCACTTACTATATAATGATGCTAATTCATTCACTAATTTCTCCTTTTTATTTATTTCTTTATTTGAGACAGGATCTCACTCTGCTGCCCAGGCTGTGGAGTGCAGTAGCACAATCATAGCTAACTGCAGCATCTACCTCCTGGGCTCAAGCAATCCTCTCACCCCAGCCTCCCAAGTAGCTGGGACCACAGGCACATACCACTGCACCCAGCTATTTTTTTTTTTTTTTATAAAGACGAGGGTCTCACGGCTGGTCTCAAACTCCTGGGCTCAAGAGATCCTCCTGCCTTAGCTTCCCAAAGTGTTGGGATCACAGGCATGAGCCACTGAACTCGGCTTCATTCACTAATTTATACCTGGGTTTATGTAGGTATAATCCTGGGAAAGGCTGAATATAGCTTTCATCATTTGCATCTGTATAAGGAAATTCAATTTACTTCCACAGGAAATTACAAATATAATGCACTGTTTTGTGTTAATTTTTAAATTCTTTTTTCTTGTTTTTTTCTTTTTTTTTTTAGACAGGGTCTTGCTCTGTCACCCAGGCTGGAGTGCAGTGGCACAATCTAGGCTCACTACAAGCTCCACCTCCTGATCCTTGTGCCTCAGCCTCCCGAGTAGCTGGGATTACAGGTGCGTGCCACCACTTCTGGCTAATGTTTGTACTTTTAGTAGAGATGGGGTTTCACCATGTCGGCCAGACTGGTTGTAAACTCCTGGCCTCATGCAATCCACCCACCTTGGCCTCCCAAAGTGATAGAATTACAGGCATAAGCCACTGCACCTAGCCTTAAACTTAATTTCTGTAGAAAACCCCAGAAATTATGTGAAAAGTGTCGCCATTTTCTGATGGATGCATTATTTGAATAACTAAAGATGCAAATTAGTTTCTCATACCCAAACTCAATTTCCAATATTGCTGCCATTTCATTGAATATGCAAAACTTTTGTTTCCTGCCTCAACTCCTGTAAAAGTCCAGTAAAATCTTCATGCACATCTTATTGTGAGTCACACTTCCAAAGGATTAGAGCCATAGAGGTGTGTTGTGATTAAGACAAACATACTTAACATGAAATCCAGCTATTCAGAGACAAATCAGTTAGTTTCTATGAAGTTTTGTTAAATCCAGAGTGCGCTATTTCTGACGATGCCACTTGTTTGACAGAGATCACTGAGAAAGAGCACTGTGGCACTGTTGCTGAAACTAACCCCTTTAATTCAACCTATATTTGCTTAGTTATGGTCAAAAGAAGCCGCAGTTCCAGGAGGATGCTCTCTGCAGGAAATGCCTCAAGCACTATTAGCTCAAGATGTAGTCAAGTGTAACCACAGTGGTCTACTCTATCAGGAACCGTCATGCACAGCTGCTCTGTGAATCCAGCTGCCACAGTGTTTGACCTCTTTTAAAAAAACTATGATAAATCTGCAAAAATAAAAGATTAACCTTAGAAGTGCTCACTCATATACCAGATAATGAAAGGTAAAATTCAGGGGTTTTTTTTGAGACAGAGTCTTGCTCTGTTGCCCAGGCTGGAGTGCAGTGGCGCGAACTCAGCTCACTGCAAGCTCCACCTCCCAGGTTCACATCATTCTCCTATCTCAGCCTCCCGAGTAGCTGGGACTACAGGCACCCGCCACCAAACTCGGCTAATTTTTTGTATTTTTAGAAGAGACGGGGTTTCACGGTGTTAGCCAGGATGGTCTCAATCTCCTGACCTTGTGATCTGCCTGCCTCGGCCTCCCAAAGTGCTGGGATTACAGGCGTGAGCCACCGCACCCAGCCAATTCAGGTTCTTGTTATTGGTTACAGCCATTTGACCTTAGTCTTAGAAATAATATTTAAATTATTTTCACTTTTCCCTCTGACTTGTGTGACTTGATATTGCTTTAGACATTTAAAAAATAATGTTAATACATTATAATTTAATAAAGAACAAAATGATAGCATTTCTGTCCACAGTTGAGAGTGAATAGAATTTGCCAAATGAAATTCACCTTGCATATGAAAATATGGATAAAATTAACAAATAATTGCTCATACTTAACGACAAAAAAGTGCTACTGATCATTCCCAATTACTTCACAGAATATTCTATTGTTTTGATTCTCCTAAAGAAAAATAATTCAATTTTAAGCTCCCAACTCTTCTTTTCTGTCTCTTTTAATTTGAGCAAATTAAAAATATCTTGAGAATGGCCCATCTCACCCCATCAAAGAAGTTTCCCTTGTAAGCAAGTTTACTAATTCGCTCATCCTTCCCTGATCTTTGATACTGAGACCACTATAAAAAGGACAATGGATGCTAAAGATAACACATGAAGTAGGTTTGTTAGCCAGTTTTTTCACCCTCCCTACCTTCAGCTTTCTGAAGCGGGCAATATCTTTGCATTCTGAATATGTTAGGGAACATTTGAATCAATAGGACATATTTTAAACAGAATTGTATCATTGTTTCCCTTGTTGCCATTTACTTTCTGAAACTATTGCAGTACTTTCCTTACCTTCACCCCTAAATCCAGAAAATTAATAGGTCACTGTATTAGTCCATTTTCACACTGCTAATAAAGACCTACCCGAGACTGAGAAGAAAAGGAGGTTTAATTGGACTTACAGTTCCACGTGGCTGGTGAGGCCTCAGAATCATGGTGGGAGGTGAAAGGAACTTCTTACCTGGTGGTGGCAAACGAAAATGAGGAAGAAGCAAAAATGGAAACCCCTTATAAACCCATCAGATCTCGTGAGACTTATTCACCATCATAAGAATAGCATGCGGCCAGGCGTGGTGCCTCCTGCCTGTAATCCCAGCATCTTGGGAGGCCGAGGCAGACAGATCACTTGAGGTTGGGAGTTCAAGACCAGCCTGGCTAACATGGTGAAACCCCGTCTCTACTAAAAATACAAAATTAGCTGGGCATGGTGGCCCGCACCTGTAATCCCAGCTACTCGGGAGGCTGAGGCAGGAGAATTGCTTGAACCTGGGAGCAAGAGGTTGCAGTAAGCCAGCATCACACCATTGCACTACAGCCTGGGTGACAAAGTGAGACTCCATCTCAAAAAAAAAAAAAAAAAAAAATGAGGGAGAAAGACAATAGGGAAAACTGGCCCCTATGATTCAATTACCTCCCCCTGGGTCCCTCCCGCAACACATAGGAATTCTGGGAGACACAATTCAAGTTGAGATTTGGGTGGGGACACAGCCCAAACCGTATCAGTCACCTTTATTTTAAACAGGAAAAAAAGTCTTTTTACCTATGCATCTTTTCTTCAGTAACCACAAGTCAGCTACTAGGTTTGGCCTAGATGTGTGTTGTCTAATATAGTAGACACTGGTCACATGTGGCTATTTAAATTTAAATAAATTAAAATTAAATAAAATGTAAAATTCAATGTCTCAGTCATGCTAGCCACACTTTAAGTGATCAATGGCCACATAAAAATGACTACCTTATTGCACAGGATTGGACTGGACTGATCTCATTCATCTTTGTGTCTTCAGCACCTAGAACATTGCCTGGCTAGATGTTTGTTGATCTAAACTAAGCTTCTCTTTCTCTGCCACAAGAAAAAGAAGCATATGAAACAAAGCATGTCAGCTTTGCAAATTATGTCTATGAAGATGTCTCAAAAGACTGATCTATAATATGATCTGCTCCTCACCCATATTTGAAATGAAATCATTTTTAAAATATAATTCCATTTTTCAAATAACTGCATAGATATGGTTCATTTTGTGCACTTGATGTACCAAAATGCATATCATTTACATTTATAAATCAGTCAATTGTAATAAATGTGAGAGATGCATTTTAACAAAAACTTTCCTATTGTGAATATTTTCTTTTTTTTTTTTTTTTTTTTTTTTTTGAGACGGAGTCTCGCTCTGTCGCCCAGGCTGGAGTGCAGTGGCGCGATCTCAGCTCACTGCAAGCTCCGCCTCCCGGGTTCACGCCATTCTCCTGCCTCAGCCTCCCGAGTAGCTGGGACTACAGGCGCCCACAACCGCGCCCGGCTAATTTTTTGTATTTTTAGTAGAGACGGGGTTTCACCGTGGTCTCGATCTCCTGACCTTGTGATCCGCCCGCCTCGGCCTCCCAAAGTGCTGGGATTACAGGCGTGAGCCACCGCGCCCGGCTTGTGAATATTTTCAAAAGTGGAATTCCTTTACAAAGTGAGTAATTACTCTCTGATTTACCTGTAAGCACATCATTATATAAAACTCAGAATTTGGGCAGGAGAAGGGAGAGCATCAGGATAAATAGCTAATGCATGTGGTGCTTAATGCCTAGGTGATGGGTTGATGGGTGCAGCAAACCACCATGCCACATGTTTGCCGACGTAACAAACCTGCACATCCTGCACATGTATCCCAGAGCTTAAAATTAAAATAAAATAAAACTTTAAAAAATAAGAATTTGCCCTTAATTGAGGAATTAGACAAAAAATAGTTTTATGTGAATGTGCTATTATAACCATCTAATGTAAAAAACTTTATAGAATAAAGTTACTATTATTACTAACTACAAATAAATAACCAGCACTGTATAGCACTTTACTATGTACAAAGCAGTATCACATACATTGCTTAATTTGATTCTCACAGAAACTGTATAAGCTAACAGGGAAGGTCCTTACTGTCTCCATTTGGCAGGTGAAGTTCAAAAAGACTAATCTTTTGTCTCTAAATTCCCATCTTCTTTTCACTATACCAATAAGGACATATGAACTATCTATGGTAAGTACATTGGAATTGGAACTTTTAATTTTTCTGCCTTATTTAGATGGAAACACTTTCCTAGAAATATAACTTTTTTTTTTTTTTTTAAAGACTGAGTCTTGCTCCATTGCCCAGGCTCCAGTGCAGTGGCACAATCTTGGCTCACTGCAAACTCCACCTCCTGGGTTCAAGTGATTTTCATGCCTCAGCCTACTGAGTAGCTGGGACTACAGGCACCCTCCACCACACCCAGCTAATATTTGTATTTTTAGTAGAGACAGAGTTTCACTATGGTGGCCAGGCTGGTCTTGAACTCCTGATCTCAAGTGATCTTCCCACCTCTGCCTACCAAAGTGCTCAGATTACAGAAGTAAGCCACCATGCCTGGCCCTAGAAATATAATTTTTAAGCAACCTATAATGTGTGTAAACTAAAACTATTGTTTTATACCTCTGAAGAAAAATTTATCTCACCAACTATTTATAAGAAGGCCCTCAATCAATATTTGCTAAAAGATCAATGAATACATGAGTGATCCTGAAAACAAATAGAGCAGACTATTATCAGTCAAAGTTCAGTTGCAAAGAACAGAAGCCAGTCTGGTTAGTTTAAGCTAGAAGTATTAAAGCACTTAAAGAATTGAAACTACTAAAGGAGTGACTCACAAAACCATAACTCAGAACTGGGGAACCAGAAGAGCTGTGCTGTTGTTCATTGTGAAGCTGACTGCTCCAGCACTACGCCACCATACCACACTCTGGAAGCCATCACAATCAGGAAGCTGCCACTTCCATGGCCAGCTCCAGAATCACACCATACCAACTATAATCTGCACTGGCAAAGTAGATGCACCGCCCCATGTTTCCTGATATTCAGGAAACTAATAAGTGAACCCTGGAACCTCCAGAACCATTGTTACAGAAGAAAAAATAATGCGTCCAAAGCCAAACCTAGCAGCAGAAACAGCCTTCCAGATCTTACAGAGGCTCTGATTGTTGAAACTTAAGTAATAATAGGTGCAAGAGAGTCTAGAGATGCAATATTTGACTTACTAGTCTCTGTAGGAGTCTGGGCCAATTGGCCAACATGTGTGCTCTTTTTAGAATCTTTTGTTAGTAGCAAAAATTGAAAAAAAAGATTCTTGCAACAAATTAAGAGAACTAAAGATAGCAATAATCAACTAACATATTACCAAATCAACTCTTGTTATAAGGATTTATTATAAGATTTCAGTGCAGGCCGGGCGCGGTGGCTCAAGCCTGTGTTTTTGTTTTTTTCTTTTTTTCTACAAAAAAAAAATAAAAAGATTTCAGTGCAAAGAAGAAAGTACTAATACACCATTTTATCTCAGTCTGAAAGCAAAGTCTCTAAGATGGCTTCAGCTATTCTGCAACTGGCACCAAAATGACCACAGGAAGGGAGAAGAGACAAAGCTAATCTGCTTAATTGTTTCCATAGTGCAATGTTTTTTACAGAAAAATAAGTGAAATGTACAAAACATGATTCTTGGAAATGCTTCTGCATGAATACTAATGTGTATATCTGCAACTTAGACGTAATTTTTGGTGTTTTTTGTTTTTGTTTCTTTGAGACAGAGTCCCGCTCTGTCACCCAGGCTGGAGTGCAGTGGCCTGATCTCGGCTCACTGCAACCTCTGTCTCCCAGGTTCAAGCAATTCTCCTGCCTCAGCCTCCTGGTTGCCTCAGGCAATCCGCCGGCCTCAGCCTCCCAAAGTGCTGGGATTACAGGCATGAACCACCAATGAGCCTATAATTTTTGTTTTTGGTCCTGTAGACAGTAAGACAAAACTCAAGTCCTTTTAAACTAGGGAAGGCAAAATATTTCTACCTAGTCAGATTGAGTTATTTTCACAAGCAGCAGCATTTCCACCCCATCATCCAGCTAGTGGTGGGGCACTAGAGGGAAATAATTATTGGGTGAGAAAAGAAGAGAGAGAATTCTGTAGCCACAGCCTTATGTGTTGAGGGATCCTATGTGCACTGTGGTGTGGCATTCTGAATGGTTGGGGCACCACAAGGGCCCTGTGTGGTGCGATGCCCTTCCCGGGGAAGGAAGACGCCAGAAGAAGAAAAATGAGTGAAGAAAGCTGAAATCACCAAAAAAAAAAAAAAAAAGTCATGTACTTCACAACTTTAAAACATTACCTCTGCCCAGTCTTGTAGTGGAGAAGGATGATTGCCTAGGGACCTCCAGATTATCAGACCCTAATCTTTGAGATTCAAATATAAAAAAGAGAACAATGGGTCAAATAGACAAATGATCTAGAAATTAAACGGATTGGAGCATCAGGCCTCTATCTATTGCTATTTATTTACTTCCTGGCATTTGGGAGAGATCTCTTTGGAGGCAGCTGTGACATGCCAGGCATCACAGTTCAATACTGGGGCAGATTCAATGATTCATAATCCCAGTGACATCCTTGACACATTGTGAAAGAATTGTTTCTCTTTCTTAGACACCCACAACTACAAAATCAGTTCCCTCATGCCCCAACCCCCTACCCCACCAGCCTTCTTCTGCAGTAATAGAGTTTTCAGCTGGGCATTTGACCGCACAGAGGCTACATCTCCCAGCCTTCCTTGCATCTAGGTGTGGTCATGTGACAAAGTTCTTGCTAATGGAATAGGAACAGAAATGATAGGTACATCTTCTGTATCACTTGCTTCAAAAATGTTGTTTGCCCTCCACATCCTCTCTTTCTCCTTCCCACGTGCAGGAGTACAGAGGTGGCACTGAGTTAGTTTCCAACATGCACAACATATAAGGGATGGCAGAGAAGCAAGATGGAAGGCACAGGGTACCTGGAGGATTTTTACTGAGAAAAGCCACCCCAGCCTGGACCTCACATTTCCAGACTGTTATCTGAGAAAGACAAACTTCTATTATGCTTGTGTACCTTATTTTGGGATTTGCTGATATGGCCATCTTTAGCCAATACCTAACATATCTCTGGTAAGTCTGCAGATGGGGGAACTAGACGGATTGCTGGAAACTACAGCTTTGTTTTCTCTAGACTGTATTCTTTTACACTTTTCAAGTTTTGTGCTACATACATTTATTCTCTTTTTTTTCCCCCAAGTTTTGTGCTACATACACTTACTCTGTTTTTTGTTTGTTAGTTTTTTTGAAACAGAGTCTTGCTGTTACCCAGGCTGGAGTGCAATGGTGCGATCTCAGCTCACTGCAACCTCCACCTCCAGGGTTCAAGCAATTCTCCCGCCTTAGCCTCCCAAGTAGCTGGGATTACAGGCGCCTGCTGACATGCCCAGCTAATTTTTTGTATTTTTAGTAGAGACAGGGTTTCGCCATGTTGGTCAGGCTGGTCTTGAACTCCCGACCTAAGGTGATCCACTTGCCTCAGCCTCCCAAAGTGCTGGGATTACAGGGGTGAACCACCCCGCCCGGCCTATTTTCTGGTTTTTAAAAATCCATCAATTCCTTAATTTGTTAATGTCTTTGTATCGCTGTTAAACAAAAAACAGGGCCGGACTCGGTGGCTCATGCCTGTAATCCCAGCACTTTGGGAGGCTGAGGCCAGTGGAGGTCAGGCGATCAAGACCATCCTGGCTAACATGGTGAAACCCCGTCTCTTCTAAAAATACAAATTAAACAAAAAACTATGTTATATTCGTAGGGAATGTTTTTTTCATCCTGGCTGAGAAAAAGAGCCATGTATTTGTCCCCAGACTTTTTTTGTTTTGTTTTGTTTTTTGAGACAGAGTCTCGCTCTCTCACCCAGGCTGGAGTGCAGTGGCACTATCTTGGCTCACTGCAACCTCCACCTCCCAGATTCAAGTGATTCTCTTGCCTCAGCCTCCTGAGTAGCTGGGATTACAGGTGCCTAACACCATGCATGGCTAATTTTTGTATTTTAGTAGAGGCAGGGTTTCACTATGTTGGCCAGTCTGGTCTTGAACTCCTGACCTCAGGTGATCCATCCACCTCGGCCTCCCAAAGTGCTGGGATTACAGGCATAAGCCACCGTGCCTGGCCCAGACTTTTGATATCTTGGCTTCCACCACCAATGTTAGCAAATATTTCTAGCAGAGTCTGGTAGCAAAAGCAACAGTCTTTAAATCACTAAGTATAATGATGACTATAAGAACCAATCGAAACACGACGACATTCATGTGTTCCTGAAACCATCCCTATAAACTTTATAAAATTAGTCAGGGAAGGAGGGAGGGGTAGAAACGAAAATAAACCAAGCTCACAGCGCATTCAGCGTTAATCATGAGGCCAGCTGCTCTCTGTCTGCTTCCTCATGGTTGCTTGGTGCCTGTTGCCTCAGAATCACATAGAACCTGTTATAAGATTTTAGTTCCCCTTAACTCCTCAATAGATAACAACTGGAACATTATAAAATGTTTAGCTTTATGTTTGAGATATTCTTTCTGGTCCCACATATCAACAACATTACTGACATCAGCTGGTCTGAAGGAACCCCCAGGATCTCACTCACCAAGGAATGCAGTTTTTACATCCTGATTATTTTATTCCCCTTACACTGACCAATCAAAAACTCCAGTTTTCCAGCCCCTCAGCCTCCATGATCATCTTAAAAGCCCCAGCCCAGAACTCCTGGGAAGAAAGGACTCGAAGTTCTCCTCCCATCTCCTCACTCGGCGCCCTCTGCTGCAAACCTTGCTGTCTCAGTGTAACTGGTCTGTTACTGTGGATCAGGCATACAACCCTGTGGGTCCTACAACATTGCCACAAAACATAATAATTGTATGGGAACACACGACTTCCTCTGCTGTCATCTGCCCCAGTAAAGACAGTTACATTCAGTTAGTCACTTCATGTGTTACCACTCCTACGTTCAACAAACATTTATGATAAACATTTCAACCTGACCCTGTCGTAGGCCCTAATAAAAGAATAAATAAGACACAGTCCCAACCCCCTCTGTGTCCATTCCAAGTACTCATATCTTAAAGACGGCTAAGGCAGATGGTTATATCTTTTCTCCTCCACAGACTTATGTGAGATTTCAAACACAGTGGATAACACAAATGAGGGTAAAGAGATATCCTCCCTGTAACATGAAATGATGTCATTACTCAAAAGCTAAAACCACGAGCTAGAATCCTCCCCCAGTGCCATTCTTCCCACTTACGAAACAATAGCATTAGAAGCTATAGTCAAAGGCAGACTTTAACTCTCTCTGATAAACTATTAATAACAAATGCATTTTACCAAAGTTAGCAAGATCCCCATACCAACTATAAGAGCCATAAAAATGATAATATCCTTTGTCAAAGTAATTTTACTCAGGAGAATTGAAGCTTAGTCCAAACTAATATAGAAGTCATATGTGGCGCTCGCTTCGGCAGCACATATACTAAAATTGGAACGATACAGAGAAGATTAGTATGGCCCCTGCGCAAGGATGACACGCAAATTCGTGAAGCGTTCCGTATTTTTAATGAGATCACCTGGACACAGGAAGGGGAACATCACACACCGGGGCCTATTGTGGGGAGTGGGGAGCGGAGAGGGATAGCATTAGGAGATATACCTAATGTAAATGACGAGTTAATGGGTGCAGCACACCAACATGGCACATGTATACATATGTAACAAACCTGCACGTTGTGCACATGTACCCTAGAACTTATAATAATAAAAAAAAAGAAGTCATATGTGTAGAGACGTTCACAATATTATCTATGACATCTAAGAGTCAAGAAATCGTTAGATAAATCATGATTGTCAACTAGATATACTGAGCGGTAATTATAAGACTCTTGTGACAATAAAAAACAATTTATTATTTAATGTAAAGTTTTGAAAAGTCTAATTTTTCTTCTTTTTTTTTTTTTTTTGAGACGGAGTTTTGCTCTTGTTGCCCAGGCTGGAGTGCAGTGGCACCACGATCTTGGCTCACTGCACCCTCCACCTCCTGGGTTCAAGTGATTCTCCTGCCTCAGCCTCCCAAGTAGCTGGGATACAGGCATGCACCACCACGCTCAGCTAATTTTGCTTTTTTTTAAGTAGAGACAGGGTTTTACTATGTTGGTCAGGCTGGTCTCGAACTCCCGACCTCAAATGATCCACCCATCTCGGCCTCCCATAGTGCTGGGATTACAGGCGTGAGCCACCGTGCCTGGCCTGAAAAGTCTAATTTTTAAAAGTCTGACTGTGTGTACCAGGGCTTCCCAACCTTGGCACCATTGACGTTTTGGTCCAGATAATTCTTCGCTGAGAGGGAGCTGTACATTGTAGAATGTTTAGCAGCATTCTTGGCCCCTACCCGCTGGATGCCACTAGCGCCACCCATCCTCAGTAGTGACAATCAAAAATGTCTCCAGACATTCCCAACTCCCCCCAAGGTGGCAAAATCACCCTGAGTTGAGAACCTTGTGTTATACTCTATGATCCACAGCTATGTAAAAATGTATGCATATGTGGACAAAGCTGGGAGGAAATTTGGAAAAATTTAAAAGGCATTTCTAATAGGATTATGAAGTTACTGAAGTTTTTAAACATCCTCTTTAATACTTTTGCAATAAAAATACTAAAGGTTAAAATTGAATACTGTTATGAGTCACAAACTCTTCTAAGGAGTTTTAATCTTTAAAAGTTATTATACAGTTTCATTATTAGCTATAATTTTAATCTCCCATTATAATGACATCAAAGGAAACTTTATTTAGTGGATTGCAAAATCATTTTTTAAAAACCCGTAAGGCCAGAACTGATATGTGATTCAGATGGAGAAGGACAGAATGACTCATTAGTACTAAGCATAATTGTTATTCCACAGAATGCTTCTTGGAGCTTGCTCAAATTCAGAAAGAATTTCTAAGGAAATTATGTATAAGAAAAAAATGAATTCAGAATGATTCCATCACTGCTACCCAACACTGGATTTGAGTAAGAACTTAATGTATGTTTGGCGTCAATGGGAAAGTCACTTAAAATATTTTGACAATTCTCAATTTTATTTTTTAAAATGTATTAAGGATTATAGCATCTAACATTCGCAGAATGTTCTACAGTGTTCATTCTCTCATTTAGTGAATTTGAGCCCAAGAAATAGAACTTCAGTTGTGAACATGTGCTGAGTAATATAAGTAGGTAATATAGAACAAAGAGTGTAGGCTACTCTAACACTGTAGGGTTGAGAAAGAATAAAATTGTCAATATTCAAATAGCCATTCTCTTCCTTGCTCCAGTAGAACAGCTGATTTTAAACTGTTTTAGAAAGTCTCAATGATATTATTCTACAAAGCAATATATCTGAGAAGTGGGTAACCCAGTGCCTAAACCTTGCCAGAGAGGCAGGTGTAGATGGTTGACAATGACCCCCTCCTGTTCTGAGGCATATGTGTGATTCCATAAATAAACGCAGGGGTATCTGATGCTTGACTTAGACAGCTATGCCTGGAGGCTTGGGGAATTTGGAGGCTGAGGAAGAAAAGAAAAGGTAAAAGGCTACAAGCAAGAATCTCAAGAGACTGGAGAGAAAAACATGGCCTCTCACTCCTCCACATTTACTCTACCCCAACCCATTTGGTCCCGTGGACCCAATTAGGTCTTTATGAAGATCAGTGTTAGAAGATGAAGGAACTTTCTCATGCCACATTGTCAGATTCAGCATGTACAGCACTGTTTGAGACCCAGGTAATAAAGGACGAGTGGGCTGGGGGCATTGCCTTCATTTCTACACAGTGGGAGCAAAGCAGTCCAGTAAGTGCTGTGTAGGACAGGGCAACAGAAAATCAGAAATTACAGGAAGGGCCCCATCAGCAGGGCCAGCACCTCCATCCAACAGATTTGGTACAAGGGACTTCTGCCAGGAGACTGGACCTTCACAGGAACATAAGCAGACTTGTCCCTAAGGACATATAGGAAGCTCACTCACAACTCCCAAATTAACTGGTGCAGATTTTATGAGGGGAAGTTATTGAAACCTTTCAGCTAGGCATTTAGTGTTATTATGAATTTTTTTGGTTTCCATGGGTTGACTAGGTATGGGAACATTCCGACTACATCTGATTTACAAAAAAAAAATACCCCACCAATTCCCGGTTTTACATTTCATAGGTGTCCCTCACTTTAAAAATAAGTATTTCATAAAAGTTCACTATAAATAAGATATGAAGCAAATTCTATTTTCTCATAGGTAGCCATTTTTAAGTATAATTTACATAAGGAGTCGTCATTAAATTCTTTTTCAGTGAACAAAAATTCCAATAAGTGGATCAAAAACTTTTGATAATGAAGGACAGTGAGATGAAGGCTAGCTCAGAGTAGGCTAGGCACTGCAAGCCAATAGAGACACATCTCCAACTCTAAAAGTATTCCTCCACCATTAGCCACTGCCATGGTCACAGTTACCAGATTGTCAAATTCATATTATGAAGCCTAAGAAGTAACAGTGTAATAGCATCACTTCTGCAGGTACTATGATCATGACTCCGAATTAAAGTTCACTTAAAGCGACATAGAACAAATCAGTTCTGTGTCCATTCTGAAAGTTTAGAATGTTTCATATTGAATGAGGTGATCTGTGTTAGGGGCTATGCTAGCCGGCACACAAGGGCAAGATTCTAATCCATCAGTGGTAAGAGAACCTGTAACAGACAGCTCTCATTTTTAATAGCCGGTTTCCTCCTTATGATAGAACTCTCATTTCCTGTAAGGAACCCGATCCATGTGTCTCAAGTGGAACTGAACTCTCACTCGGGGCTACACAGCCATCATCACAGGAGTGGGCAAGTGACCCGACCAAGCCAACCAGAGTTCCCCATTTCCCTAGTCTGCTTGGTTATTCCAGAGAGATATATGTGACCAAGTAGAACGTATCAGAATCAACCCCAGGAGCTTTTTGTCAGAGCTACTGGGAAAGACTGGCTCTTTTTACCAGATTTACTAAGCTAAGAACATAGGAGCCTGGGATTGGAGAAGGTCAGAATGAAGCTGCAAGAGGTAAGCAGAGCTAAGAGATAGAAAAACAGCCCTAAAGACATCCTTTGAGCCCCTGGATCCCAGTTATGTCTGAAGCTGGTTCCACATTGACTCTTTTTTTTCTCATACCACCCATTCAGGTACAGTAGGCTTCATTGCTCCAATCCAGACAGTTTCCCAAGGTCATCAGGAGTAGAGATTCCCAGCACTTCCCAGTTGTGGGTTCCTGGGGTTTCTTCCAGGCAATGGTGCCAACAAAACAAGTGGTGGGACAACAAGAATACACAAGCACACGATTCACTGTCTTTGTTAACTTTGACCAAAGTCAGGGCAAGAGACAACAGTTGGAACTACCTACAATCACTCCCAAGCCTGCAGAGTCTAACTAAACCTTTTTATGTAACATACACTATTTTCCTTCTGATATTATTTTATATTACTTTATTTTACTTTATTTTGAGATGGGGCACGATCTCGGCTCACTGCAGCCTCCACCTCCTGGGCGCAAGTGATCCTCCCACCTCAGCCCGCCAAATAGCTGGAACTACAGGTGCACACCACCTTGCCTGGCTAATTTTTTTGTGTTTTTTTGTAGAGACAGGGTTTCGTCATGTTGCCCAGGCTGGTCTCAAACTCCTGAGCTCATGCAATCCGCCCACCTCAGCCTTCCAAAGTGCTGGGATTATAGGCATGAGGCATGGTGCACCCAGCCAATATTATACTTTTATCAGTGGTACAAATCACTTTCAAAGCTCCACTCCAGATAGTCCCCCAAGGTTCAGTTAGCTAGACCACCTATAGTTTTGCCCCTAATTGTTTACTTTATTCAATGTGGTCTTTGTCATTATCATAAAGAGGGTGTTCTATTGTCAGAACTGGAAGGGGAGCAAAGCAGCAACCACAATCATACCAGGTGAAATTCCCATGGATTCCTGGCTCCCTTTGCATTTGTTTTCACATAAACATTCTGCAATTTCTGCCAATTTGTGTCCTTGCCTTCTCTCCCTTTCTAAAACTTCTGGCTGACAGGTTCACTTTGCCCTGAATTTACTGATTTAACTCATTTTACTTCTACTAACTAACCTAAGGAGCTTTTCTTCCTCCCACATAATAGATTCACTCTCTGAATTTCTCCTTTAGATCAAAATTGTCCATTCAACTTGAGCCACCCACTTTAGTGAACCAATAAATTCCTCTTTTGGAATTCCTCTTTTGGAATCCTACCTGTTTGGGTAGGATTTCTTTCACCAATAAGTGATTTGAGCTCCTGCCACAATCTGCTGAACTATTCAGTTCTTCTCAGGGTTTTCATTCCTACAGCCAACTATTGGGATGCTACTATGGTTTGAATCTGTCTCCCAATATTCATGTGTTGGAAACTTAATTGCCATTGTAACAGTATTAAGAGGTGGAGTCTTTAAGGTATGATTAGGCCCTGAAAATAATGTTATCTTAGGAGTGGGCTCCTAACAAATAGATAAGTTTGGCCCCTGTCCTGTCTGTCCTGTGTGCTCTCTTGCCTTTCTCCATGGTGATGACACAGCAAGAAGGCCCTCCCAAGATGCAGACCCCTCAACATTGGACTTCTCAGCCTTCAGAACTGTAAGAAATAAATTCATTTTCTTTATAAATTACCTAGTCTGTGATATTCCATTATAGCAACATAAAACAGACTAGGACAAATGCTCATTACCATACATTCTGGGATTCAAAATAAAGTTAACTGGAAAATGGTAGAGTGACGACACTTCTGTGCCTCCTCCCAAACACCAGTGACACAATAGTAAAGGAATACACAGAAAAGAGGTTTTAGCCCCCAGCAACAAGTTGGAAAAGGAAACAAGAACAAAGAATGTTCAACAAGGCCGAGCTCGGTGGCCCAAGCCTGTAATCCCAGCACTTTGGGAGGCCGAGACGGGCGGATCACGAGGTCAGGAGATCGAGACCATCCTGGCTAACACGGTGAAACCCCATCTCTACTAAAAAAAAATACAAAAAAAAAAAAAAAAACTAGCCGGGCGAGGTGGCGGGCGCCTGTAGTCCCAGCTACTTGGGAGGCTGAGGCAGGAGAATGGCGTAAACCCAGGAGGCGGAGCTTGCAGTGAGCTGAGATCGGGCCACTGCACTCTAGCCTGGGCGACAGAGCGAGACTCTGTCTCGAAAAAAAAAAAAAAAAAAGAATGTTCAACAAACTTAGGGAAGATAGAAAGTGAATGGAGAAGTAAAAATTACTTAATAGGACAGAGGAAGTGGAAATCTAAGCATCTTGGAAGGGAACTTCAATGAGTAATGAGCTATAAACAGTCTCAGTGCTTGCAGGCAGCAAGAACCACAGAAGGTAGAAGTGAAGCTGTGACTCCAAAATTAGTAAGATTGGAGGGCTACATGTGGTTGGACTTCCAGTCTCCTGAACAACTCTCCAGCAGCCAGACCCCTGTCTGCTCACTACCCAAAAAGAGAACGGAGGTTCATACTCTGATTAACCCAACAGTCTCTGAACTTGAAGATTAAGCCACATGCAGAACAAAATGAGTTACAGAGCTGAAAAGACTGGAGTTTCATGTAAGAGACTATGTACTGAACTGTGAACATGTCAGGCATATCCCTTTCCTGCTCCCAAAATGCCAGCAACCAAGCATGTACCTACCCCCACCCCATGCCCCCCACCACCAAACCTAATCAATCCTCTGGAGAAACTGGATAGTCCCAGAAAAAAGGCCTTCAGGCTCTGACATTACAGGGTTCTGCAATAATAAAGCTGGTTCACCATATAATCATCCTACAGAAAAGCCCTTTAGGCAACACACGTTGCCAATGCACCCAGAGTTTCCAAAGAGACTTTTTAGGAGGCACTCTTAAAAATAATAGCCAGCCAAGGATCCCAGACATTTCAAAAAAGTCTGCAACATGAAAGACAAATACCAAAACAAACAGAGAAAAATGGAATTCAGATGTTAGAAACCAGAGAGTTCTTGACCCTGAAAAGAGTAAAGTCAAGTTACAATCACTGTTTGTGAAGCTGTTTGATCAACAGAGTTAGTGCTGCTATGGCTACAGTCTCATATCGCCAAGGATAACATTCAACTACAAGTAATAGAAAACCAGACTTCAATGGCTTAAACAAACAGCCGTTTATTTTTGTGACATAACAAGAAGTTGGAGGTGGCAGCTGCAGGCATTCGTTCAATATCTCAATCATGGCAGAAATGGCACCTCTGTAATTTTCCACTCTTTTCTTCAGGGTCCAAGATAGCTGTTGCAGTTTCAGGAATCACATATATATTGTTCAAGGCCACAGACGGAAAAAAGGAGGTAAAGATAGTACCAACTATACTGTCTTTATTGTATCATCTTATTGGTCAGAAGCATGTCATGTGGCCCCCGATTTGGCTGGGAAAGTTCATATCTATACCCGGAAATGCCATTGCTGCCCTAATAAAATTAGGATTATCTCAACAAGAAAGAAGAGGGAAATGGTCACTAAGCAGGTAACTAGCAGCGTCTATCACAGTCTTCAAAACAAATTGTAGTTCTCTGGAATTTATACTTACATAAGATCATAAATGATTTTTAGGTGGTGACATAGAAGAAAGACCTGGAAAATGTTGATGAAACTAAAGGTAGAGATTCTGGTGTTTTATCTTTCAGATGACTAGAGTTTAGTCTTTTTATAGCTGACATCACTTAAATGTCTTTCCTGTAACAAAGACCAGGAAGAAGCCACAGTTCCACAAAAATATGAGGTTATAAAGACATGGAATTCAACCTAGATGCCCATTAATGGTGGACTGGTTAAAGAAAACGTGGTAATACACACCCTGGAATACTATGCAGCCGTAAAAAGAATGAAATCATCTCTTTTACAGCAACATGGATGGAGCTGGAGACCATTATCCTAAGCAAATTAACTCAGGAACAGAAAACCAAATACTGAATGTTTTCACTTATAAGTGAATACATTATAAGTGAAAGTATAAGTGTTTAAGTATAAGTGTATACTTAAACATTAAGTATACATGGACTTGGCCGGGCGCGGTGGCTCAAGCCTGTAATCCCAGCACTTTGGGAGGTCGAGACGGGCGGATCACAAGGTCAGGAGATCGAGACCAGCCTGGCTAACACGGTGAAATCCCGTCTCTACTAAAAAATACAAAAAACTAGCTGGGCAAGGTGGCGGGTGCCTGTAGTCCCAGCTACTCCGGAGGCTGAGGCAGGAGAATGGCATGAACCCGGGAGGCGGAGCTTACAGTGAGCTGAGATCTGGCCACTGCACTCCAGCCTGGGCGACAGAGCGAGACTCCGTCTCAAAAAAAAACAAACAAAAAAAAGTATACATGAACTCAAATAAAGGAACAACAGACACTGGAGCCTACTCCAGGGTGAAGAGTGGGAGGAGGGTGAAGATCAAAAAACTACCTGTTGAGTACTATGCTTATTACTTGGGTGAGAAAATAATCTGTACACCAAACCCCTGTGACATGCAGTTTACCCACGTATAAAACCTGCACATGTACCCCCTAAAACTGGAATAAAAGTTGGGGGGGGGGGAAGAAGGGACATATTTTAAAAGGAGAGAGAACTTAACTTTAGAAATTAACAAATGTTCACAAAATTGAAAAAATATATATATATGGCATTTCCATAACATTTTCCAGCCATATTTCCCACCTCTAATTTCAGTTTTGGGTTTCTACATACCTTCCTGTATATGGTAAATGTTGGCTCACCAATGGCATCAAGAACAGCACCACTACAATTGCTGTAAGAATTCTCACAGGTGAATATTTGCATTTAATATCGATGGTATGTTCCAAGATAGCTATAAGAAGTATACTGTAGACTCAAATGAGAACATTACACATCACTATGCACCAACAGTTCCCATACTCATGTCCAGTATAACCTTATTCCAGTTAGAATTCCAAATGTAGAGATCTTTGTTTTGCTTCTATTAACAGTGCCTGGAATATTGCTGGAATACAGTAGGGCTCAATGAGTATTTCTTTAATGAATGACTGAATCTCTTCGGTCATTTCCCTTTTCTCCTTACTTCCCTATTCCACCTCCCGCTTCTTTTGCAGAAGAAAACCACAACATGTCTGACATGTGAGGGCCTTGACCACAAAAGATAGAATTGTCCCCTACTTCTCATTATATGCTATAGTATTTTCACACTGTCCAGCCAGCAAAATGGTTATTACCAATCACCTACAGATAGTTGAAAGTCTAGAATTTTTAAATTACATCTAAAAGATTTGATGAAGAAAAATAATTTGCATAGGCTTTACCTCTGCTCCTACTATGTGTAAAAAGCATATTGTCATGGTTGGTTGTGGATTCTTCCTGACCTGTGCCACGGGCAAATGCTCCTGTGTTTTTTAGGGTCTAGTTTTAAGGAGCAGGGAGTGAGGTGGTCAGGATAGGATGTGTTTGCAAGACCAAATACAACATAAGTTTGAAGCAGGACATTTTTAAGCAGACATTTTGATGTAGCCAGGTCAAAATGGCCCCGTATAAGTGTAAAATCACTGTTTTTTTAAAAAAGCACAAGTAATGGATGCAACAGACATTTTTGAACTTAGTTCACCTCCTATCAGCACTATCACTAAGGTACTACCTACAAATTTAATGAGTTTTTTTTTTTTTTTTTTAACTGAGAATAATGGAATCTCTTTGGGGGGGGGTGTGTGTATGTGTATTTTTTCCCCCAACCAGAGTCTAATGCATATAATAAAATCAAGGATAACGTAATCAGGAGGTCTACAGAAAGCAGACTGTCCATCCTGTAGCGTAGAACAGTTTAAAAACACCATTAAAAATTTTTTCTCTGGCACAGTGGCTTACGCCCATAATCCCAACACTTTGGGAAGCCGAGGCGGGTGGATTACCTGAGGTCAGGAGTTCAAGACCAGCCTGGCCAACATGGCAAAACCCTGTCTCTACTAAAAATACAAAAATTAGCCAGGCATGGTGGTGAGCACCTGTAATCCCAGCTACTTGGGAGGCTGAGGCAGAGAAAATTGCTTAAAACCCAGGAGGCAGAGGTTGCAGTGAGCTGAGACTGCACCACTGCACTCCAGCCTGGAAAATAGAGCAAGACTCCATCTCAAAAAAAAAAAAAAAAAAAAAAAAAAATTCTCCTTTTTCAGTACAAAAACCCAAGATCCTATAGCAATTCATTTTCCTATCACCCAAAGAGATTTCATCAAGCTTTACATTCTTTAATAATTTTATTAATAATATTAATCATACTAAGTAATTATTATTTTACCATCAGAAAAAGTGGGCCACTAATTTCTCAGCCTGGAGGGATTCGAGAGAGGTCCTCAGCTCCACAGCTCCCATCGCTTTGGTTCCTTCAGAGGCAGTTCATTGGTCATTTGGGTCAGCAGATTTGCATGAGGCCTGGTAAGCCAAGGAGGAGCAATCGTTGAATAGTCCATCAGGATTGGTCGCTATGGAGAAAAAGACAGAAACAAATAGATGTCTATCATTTAACTGCTGTGGCCTGTGAGCACCAGAAGACAATGTGTGCCTCGCTGAGGGGGAGTAAAAGTCAAGGTGGAAAAGTGAATCTGAGATGAGAACCGGGTTCTAGATTCCAACTATTTGAAAACTGACCAGCCAATCAAAAGTCTCATAGCCTTGGCTTTTAAACAGTCTTCGGGATGATTCAGTCATGGGGACAGATGTCCAGTGGCATCTTCAGGATGGTGGCTCAGTGATACTGGATTGCAGCATTCTGGGGCACTGAGGGGAGGGGCTTCAGATCCAGTTGGTATCCAGGATCTTTGCTGGTCTCTGCTGTGGAAGGACTAGTTTGGTCTTATTCCTGGATGATGACCCCTGAATGAAATGTTCGTTTCTCTCTGCCACTCATGGTATTCTGCTGCCCCCACTGATGGAGTTGATGGTTTTGTCCATTTGCATTTTCATCCTGAAGTCTCTAAATACAAGGCTTTTTGTCCAAGCACATACCTCTATTCAGGGTGTGCTGGTAAATGTTTAACTGGCTATCTCCAAATTACTTCTTGTCCTCGGGCCCCTAACTGCTCGGGGCTGTCTCTAGCATGCCTCTTCTAGGACTGTCAGTTACTCTGGTTGTGCCCTCATGGACTCTACCTAATCTCCGAATACGCCACATGTCAAGCATTTTGTCAAACAGCTTACATATATGAACTCATGCAATCCTTACAGCAACCCTGGCAAGTAGATACCAGAGGGTAGAGCGTCTCAAAGATCGCACCATGTTTCTTCTCTGGTCTCTAGGTAAATAGAGATGAGAGCTTAGGGTGGCCAGAAGCAGACAGGGACTCCAGAGAGCGGCACTGAGAAAACTGATGGTAGTGTCCCACACTCCCTTTCCCTTCAGCCCTCTTCTCATGCAAGACTGTGTTACTGGCCAAACCAGAAAGGAACTGGGGAACAGCCAGCCTTGCTGTCACCTCCTGGTCCCAGTCCTAGCCTCCACACCCCCATGGTGATCAGCCCCATTCACTTTTTTTTTTTTTTTTTGAGATGGAGTCTCACTCTGTCGCCCAGGCTAGAGGGCAGTGGCGCGATCTCAGCTCACTGCAACCTCTGCCTCCCAGGTTCAAGCAATTCTCCTGCCTCAGCCTCCTGAGTAGTTGGGCTTACAGGCATATGCCACCACACTCAGTTAATTTTTTGTATTTCTAGTACAAATGGAGTTTCACCATCCTGGCCAGGTTGGTCTTGAACTCCTGACCTCAGATGATCCACCTGCCTTGGCCTCCCAAAGTGCTGGGATTACAGGCATGAGCCATGGTGTCCTGCCCCCATTCACTTTTTCAATAAATATTTATTAACTGTCTTTTATGGACAAGGTACACACTAGGTATTTCAGGGAATGCAACCGTGAGTAAACCATGATTCTCATTTGTCTTCTGAGAGATTATAATCTAGAACAGATGAGATGTGTACACAAATTATGATTTTTAAACTTTGCTACTTTATAAGTGTCAGAAGAGTTTTAGAGACAGTGAATCAAACCTCTTGTGTGACCCTATCCCCCAAATGCTCGGTGAGCATCTCTCATAGCTCAAGAGCAGCTTGCATTTAGATTGGTGATTTGTCCTTTAAAGAAATATGCCAATCACCATTAAAGATATATGGACTGAACACGGAAAAATGAAAATGGTTTATTTGTTAAAGTAGTGGAATTACGGGTGATTTTTTCCCCAGTGGTTTTGATTTACATTATCATTATATAATGGTGCTTGAGCTTTGTTATGTTTAAAAGAAAAAGTTGAAATTATTGTCATCCACAACTCAGCTCCAGGGACTGATTCCCAAGTTAGCTTAGCTCACCTCTGAATTAATCTCCTGAGGATCTTAGAAAACTCTATAGAGTTCCACAGAACACTGCCAGCTTTACATAGTCACAGCAACATATTTTTAAACCATTTGTGGATGTTTTCTATATCATATGTAACATGAAATGGTTTTTAAATGGTGTTAAACCTTTGAAAAGTGATGTGCTTGTAGAACTGTCTTCTTAAGACCCACTGTGGGATTTTTCCCCTCCCCCGCCATCCTTTTGATGTTAGTGATAACAGTCCCACAAGGGCACACTGTCAGTTAACTAGATAGGAAGTTTCATTAGGCAAACAGGTGTCAGCAGTGGCACAATCTACTCATTTATAAATGATTGTATTAGGGTTCCCTAGAGGGACAGAACTAATACACACATATAAAGGGGAGTTTATTAAGGAGTATTGACTCACACAATCACAAGGTGAGGTCCCACAATAGGCCGTCTGCAAGCTGAGGGGCAAGGAAGCCAGTCTGAGTCCCAAAATCTCAAAAGTAGGGCAACCAACAGTGCAGCCTGCAGTCTGTGGTCGAAAGTCCAAGAGTCCCAAAGCTGAACAACTTGGAGTCTGATGTTTGAGGGCAGGAAGCATCCAGCACAGGAGAAAGACAGAGGCCAGAAGACTCAACTAGTCTAGTCTTTCCTCATTCTTCTGCCTGCTTTTTATTACGGCCATGCTGCCAGCTGATTAGATTGTGCCCACGTAGGTTGAGGCTGGGTCTGTCTTTCTCAGCCCTCTGACTCAGATGTTAACCCCCCCTTTGGCAACACCCTCACAGATACACCCAGGAACAATATTTTGCATCCTTCAATCCAATCAAGTTGACGCTCAATTTTAACCATCACAATGATCATTACCTGATTACTTGCATTTAACACCAATCTAAGCCAAGAGTCCTCTGATGAGAAATTGGGCTCTATAAATATGAGGAAAGATTTCTCTGAGCCCTTGGCAGCCGTTAAGCTACTCCCATTAACAGCCTCCCTCATACTCTGTATAGGATTTCCCACTCATAAAGAAGGGCATGGGGACTGCATCAGCCTTTAACAAGATATGATTCCTGAAACTGCAGTCACCATCTTGGACCATGAGGAAACAAAGGAGAAAATCACAAAGGTGCCATTTCTGCCATAATTGGGATATTGAACCAATGCTTGCAGCTGCTACCTCCAACTTCTTGTTTTGTGACAATAATAAATGGCTATTTGTTTAAGCCATTATAATCTGGTGGTGGGTTGCTTGCATCTAATCCTTAGTGATATGAGACTGTGGCCATGGCAGTGCTAACACTGCCGATCAAACAGCTTTACAAGCAGTGACTGTAACTCGACGTTACTCTTTTCAGGGTCAAGAACTCTCTGCCTTCTAACATCTGAATTCCATTTTTCTCTGTTTGTTTTTGTATGTGTCTTTCATGTTGCAGGTTTTCTTGAAATGTCGGAATCCTTGGCTGGTCATTAGTTTTTAAGAGTGCCTCCTAAAAAGACTCTTTGGAAGCTCTGGGTGCATTGGCAAGGCGTGTTGCCTCAAGGGCTTTTCTGTAGGACAATTAGATGGTGAACCAGCTTTATTTTGGGGGGGACCCTGTAATGTCAGCAGCAGCCCCTCCAGAGAGATCCTTCCACCATTTCTCCTCATCAACTTCCCCTCCACTCTTCCCAACCCCAACTCCAGCCTCTCCAGTGATCTAAGACTTTCAGGAAATAACTTAGGGAAAATAGATCTTTATTTTAGAGGATGATATGGCCATATCTGAAGCTACGTGTCAAGTAATGTTATAGCAGTGCTCTATAATTCTTGGTGATATCACAGTATGCTGTACTCAGTGACAGCCTAACTGGAAAAAAAATTAAGTAGTAATAATGATATTTGACATATTGAGAACACACCATGTGCCAAGCAGTTCGTTAAACACTTTATACATATTAACTCATTATCCAGCCAAGTATATGCTCAGTATCCCATTGTACCAAAGAGGAAAGGGAGGCCAGGAGGTTATGTAACCTGCCTAGAGTTACACAGCTAGTGAATGGATCGTTGGAATCAGGTTTTTCGTTGTTGTTGTTGTTTTGTTTTTTGTTTGTTTTTGAGACAAAATCTCACTCTGTTGCCCAAGCTGGAGTGCAGTGGCGCAATCTCAGCTCACTGCAACTTCTACCGCCTGGGTTCAAGCTATTCTCCTGCCTCAGCCCCCTGAGTAGCTAGGACTACAGGCACCTGCCATCATGTCTGGCTAATTTTTGTATTTTTTAGTAGAGACGGCGTTTCACTATGTTGACCAGGCTGGTCTTGAACTCCTGACCTCATGATCCACCTGCCTCGGCCTCCCAAAGTGCTGGAATTACAGGCATGAGCCACCGTGCCCGGCCTGGAATCAGGTTTTCTTACAGTGCAAGCAGGTATAAGCAAATTATGTTTGGCAGGACACACTTTAAAGCCAGACTTCAAAGAATTCTCACAAAGTTCCAAGGAACATGACCTCACAATAAAAAATTATATAACACACAAAGAAACAAGCCACAATATGTGAGAGTCATCAGAAACAACAGCAAAATCAGTTTGCAAAAACTTTTGATATTAGATGATCAATTATAGATTTATTTTATAAATATATAGAATGTATTTAACATTGAAAGTATAAACAGGAGAATATAAAAACTGACAAAGCAGATCTGAACAATTAGAATAACTAAAAATTAAAAATTTTAATTGAAATAAAAAATCAAAGGGACTGGTTAGCATATTAAAAACATGAAAATTTAACAATAGGCTGTCATGACAAAAAAAAAAAGAGAGAGCGAGAGAATCAGGCCAGGCACAGTGGCATATCCCTGTAATCCCAGCACTTTGGGAGGCCGAGGCAAGTGGATTGTTTGAGCCCAGGACTCCAAGACCAACCTGGCCAACACAGTGAGAACCCGTCTCTATCTTAAAAAGTAAAAAATATTTTAACTAAAAAAAAAACATTAGTATACTAGAAGATAGAAGTCAAGAAGTTTCTCAGAATACAGTACAAAGAGAAAAAGAGTATCTTCAAAAACCCTCTAGCAGGTGGTACATTAAAATCATATCCATTAAAATCAGACATTTAAAAATGATGGCCACTATCATCACATCTATCAAATATTGTACTAGGGGTCTAAGCAGCCCAATAAGATAAGAAAGAAATAACTGGAAAAGTAGAAAGAAAACTGTGGTTATTTGAAAATGACAGAATCTGATGGAATAATCTCCAGATAAATTCTTAGAATAAGTAAGGTTCTTAGACACAAAAATCAGTTCACAAATACCAACAGCATTTCTATAAAGTACAAGATATAATAACATTAGTTTTTAAAATACCATTAAAATGGCAATGAAAACTATAAAGTGATTAGAAATAAATCCAGCAAGTTATTTTTGTAACAGCTATGTGTAGAACAATATTGCATTTGTGTCCTATTGCTGCTGTAACACATGACCACAAACTTCGCATCTTAAAACAACCCAAGTTTATTATCTTACTGTTCTGGAGGTCAGTAGTAGGAGAGAGTTTTATGGGCCAAAATCAAGTTGTCATAGCCACATTCTTCCTGGAGGCTCTAGGAGAGAACCTTTTCATTGCCTTTTCCATGTGATACAGGCTGCCTGCATTTCTTGGCTAGTGGCCCCTTTCTCGATCTTCAAATTCAAACCCTGCTTCGGTCCTCACATCTTCTCTCTGACTTTGACCCTCTTGTCTCCCTCTTATAAAACCCTTGTGATTACATTGGGCCCATCTAGATAACTCAGATGTAATGTAACATATCACAGGCTCTGGGCATTAGGACATGGACATCTTGGCAGGTGGCATTATTCTGTCTACTGCAAATATAAATGGAAAGACATATCAGGTTTTTTGTTTTTTTGGGTTTTTTTAAGGTGAGATCTCACTCTTAGCCCAGGCTGGAGTGCAGCAGTGCAACCATGCCTCACTGCTGCCTCAATCTTCTGGGCTAAAGCAATCCTCTTGCCTCAGCCTCCCAAGTAGCTGGGACTACAGGCATATGCCATCATGCCCAGCTAATTTTGTATTTTGTGTAGAGACACAGTCTCACCATCTTTCCCAGGCTGGTCTCGAACTTCTGGCCTCAAGTAATCCTCCTGCCTCGGCCTCCAAAAGTGCTGGGATTGTAGGTGTGAATCACCACACCTAGCTAAGACATACCTTTTTCATAAACAGAACATCATAAAGATGTCTGTTCTCTCAAACTGATTTATAGATTCCATGCAATTCTGAATCATACGCCATTAGGTTTTTTTTTTTAATTAAACTTTACAAGTTTTTTCTAGCATTTATATGAAAGAACTAAGTGCTGAGTATAGGCAAGACACTCCTGAAGAACAGATGCCCTACTGGATATTAAGACTTAGTATGAAGCTATAATATTTAAGACTTAGTGGTATTGATCAGAGACAAATCCACCAGGAGAACAGACTCATGTAGAGACCTGATATATGATAGAACTGTACTGCATGAGGTCATAGAAGCAAGCATACACTATAATTGCATTGATGCAAAAGTTGAAAACAGGAAATATCAAGCAATATATTATTTAGATACACACACACACACCACACGTATGGTAATACTACAAAGAAAAGCAAGGCATAAAATTTACGACTGGTAACCCCAAGACTGGGACGGTTGAGACTGGGGAGTTTTACATAGTGCTTTCGAAAGTACTGCTAATGTTCTACTTCTTAAGCTGAATGTGGGGTGTAGAGATGTTAATTTTATTATTAGTCTTTTTTTTTTTTTTTTTTTTGAGACAGAGTCTCACCATCACCCAGGCTGGAGTGCAGTGGTGCAATCTCAATCTCATCTTACTGCAACCTCTGCCTCCCAGGTTCAAGCGATTCTCATGCCTCAGCCTCCAGAGTAGCTGGGATTACAGGTGTGCACCGCCATGCTTAGCTAATTTTTGTATTTTCAATAGAGACAAGGTTCCACCATATTAGCCAGGCTGGTCTCGAACTCCTGACCTCAAGCAATCCTCCCACCTCAGCCTCCCAAAGTGCTGGGATTACAGGGGTGAGCCACTGAGCCCAGTTTATTATTAGTCTTTAAATTGTGCAATATGTTATAGATACCCTTTTGTTTGAATACTATCTTCATATTTTTAATTTAAAAGGTAATCTGAGTTCATTTAAAAATCTCCTTTAAAACAAGTTAAAATGCATAAAACAATGTAAAGTTAAAGTATCAGTGTTGTATCCAGTTCACATGAACTAATCAGATAAACATTAAGACTACGTTAGAAAATGACATAGAAGTCATTAATAAACAAATTCACACAAGAAGAAATCTAAATGGCAATTAAATATGTGGAATTTAAAAAAGAAACGTCCATCAATCTAGTAGTTTAAAAATCAAATATTTAAATATTATCGCCTCTCTAATTCAAAGGGGGTTAAAAATATCATACTGGTTGTTGGTATGATACTGCTGATAGACAAACACATCGACAAGAATTTGTGAAAAAACAATTTATCAATACCTGTCAAGGGTCCTAAAGTGTTTATGCCCTTTTGTTAAATAATACAATTTCCCGAAATCTGTACTAGAGATAATTCTTATATATCAAGAAATATTTTTGTGACAAAAAAATAATATTAACTAAATGCTTATGCTGGTGCCAAGCATGGTGCTAAATCCGCCCCACAAATTAGGAGACTTGGGTTACTGCCAACACTACTCAGCCTGGAGATACTAGGAGGGTCAGGATCGAAACCCAGCAGTGTGATTTCAGAGCCCATATTTTTAAGTGCCACACCATATTGTAGCATTGCAACCTGGTTTCTAATTGTTGAGAGAGAAAAAAAAATTTTAATGATTAAATAACCAATATGAGACAATTATTCAAAATGAAAATGAAAGAAAAAAACCTAGAAATGACCTGAATGTTCAGTAACAGCCAAACAGCAAAATTAAGCATGGTATATTTATATGTAATAGGCAGGGGGAAACCACTCATTTCAAAAATTTTAATACGTGGAAAAAATACATCTTAAAATTGAATAAATGTGGTATTGTGATTCAGTGCAAATGTATCACTGTTATAATTAAACTAAAAATTAAAGTCCTACTGATAATGGGTCGATAGTATCATCTTAATCATCTTAGCAAAGAACCACACATTGTTTTGTTTTGTTTTGTTTTTTTAAGACGGAGTCTCGCTGTGTCTCCCAGGCTGGAGTACAATGGCGCGATCTTGGCTCACTGCAACCTCCATCTCCTGGGTTCAAGCGATTCTCCTGCCTCAGCCTCCTGAGTAGCTGGGATTACAGGTGCCCACCATCATGCCCAGCTAATTTTTGTAGAGATGGGGTTTCTCCATGTTGGCCAGGCAGGTCTTGAACTCCTGTCCTCAGGTGATCCGCCCAACTCGGCCTCCCAAAGTGCTGGGATTACAGGCATGAGCCACTGCACCCAGCCCACACATTCTTTATTTCTATTTTAATCTAATGTGAATAGATAACGCATTCATTCATTCACATTGTCCAAGCAGCAAACAAATATAAAAATATACACAATAGGAAGTCTCACCCCTACTCCGCTCCAGGGCCCACTGGTTTCCATTCTCAGCCTCAAATGGGTTGTCAATACTAGTATTTTCTTGTCTGGCCTTCCAGAAGGCTGTTCCTAGTCAAAGACAATATACATTCTTTGTCCTCTTCCTTTTTTATACAAATTATAAAAGACTATACACATTTCTCCAGTAAGTTACTTTTTGCATTTAATAGATCTTGAAGATCTGTCTAAATCAATACAAAAGCACTTACTCATTTTTTAATAGCTATATAGTATTCCACAGTGTAGCTATGCCATAAATAATTTAACAAGGCCTATACTGATTGACATTTATGTTGCTTCCAATTTTTTTTCTAAAAAAACTTTTCTGAAGTGACCATTTCTTTTGCTATTATAAAAAAAAAAAAGCAATGAATAATATTCATTCAATACTATCTCTAGAAATCATTATTAAAAGTATAATAGAATGCTGGGTCCAAATGTACATACACTTGTAATTTTTAAAAATAATTTCAACTTTTGGGCCAGGCACGGTGGCTCATGCCTGTAATTCCAGCACTTTGGGAGGCCGAGGCGGGCAGATGACGAGGTCAGGAGATCAAGACAATCCCGGCTAACATGGTGAAAACCCCATCTCTACTAAAAATACATAAAATTAGCTGGGCTTGGTGGCGGGTGCCTGTAGTCCCAGCTACTCAGGAGGCTGAAGCAGGAGAATGGCGTGAACACACAAGGCGGAGCTTGCAGTGAGCCGAGATTGTGTCACTGCACTCCAGCCTGGGAGACAGAGTGAGACACCATCTCAAAAAAATAATAACAACAATATAATAATAATAATAATAATTTTAAGTAGTCCCCAGTGTCTTTGTTGCCGCCTTTATGTCCATGGGTACCCAATGTTTAGCTCCTACTTATAAGTAAGAACATGCAGTATTTGGTTTTCTGTTCCTGCATTAATTTGCTTAGGATAATGGCCTCCAGCTGCAACTATGTTGCTGCAAAGGATATGATTTTGGTTTTTTTTAAATGCACAATTGTAATTTTAATGGATACCGCTAATCTCTAATCGGCTAACATCTTGATGCTGTTAGGCTTCCTACCAAGAACATAGTCTACCTTTCCATTTGTCCCAGGCTCTTTTTGTGAAGAGCAACACAATCTGGATCCATTACTTTTCAAAAAGCAGTGCGTATATGCAAAACTTTACCCACCAATGATTTCAGCGACGCACCCTAAAAAAAGTTAAAAGGAAATGGGTCACTATGTTAATACTAAATAATCTATCAGGGCAGGTGGGATTTGGGATTATATGGGTATTCTTCTTTATTCTTTCTTGCATTTTTCAATTTCTTGCTTTATTTTATTACAAAAGTGATAAAACAAAATAAAGCAAGAAATTGTCACCCATACCCTGGGCGACAGAGCGAGACTCTGTCTCAAAAAAGAAAAAAAAAAATTCTTTTTTCTTTAATCACAGAATAGTCAGTAACTTTCAAAGTAATAAAATTTAGCATCATTCACCAGAGAAAAAGCAATATAAATCTATGAAAATTTGCCCCAAAGGATTAGGTACTTTGAGAAGAAATTTTAAACTGTCTAGATAAAGTACATTCCCCCTTTGACCTAACCATGTCCCTGTATCAGATGACAAACTCATGAAAGACCAGTAAAGAGGAAGCTGTACCCTTGCTCTGAGTTTGACCTTTCTCAAAGCAGAATGTGGTTTTACTAAAATAAGAAAATAATGTATCAAGGTCATGCAGTACTTGATTGTTATCTTACAAAATTTGGCAGAAGTTTTGCCCTAAACATATGAGCAATGCTGACAATTCCATTACAAAATTTATTTAAGCTGGTGCCACTGCTGCTGATGTATAATCTCATTTTAAGAAACTTCATTGTTTTTGGAAATCACAGTTTTAGAGATTCGTAATTTGATTTTTAAGTAGGATAATTTAAATAAAGATTGCCTGAAAGGAAAAATTCTAATATAATTGAGACTCATTGGAGGAACATTTTACTGAGAATTTCCTTTAGGGGACATTTCCTATGTAGTACAAATGACTTTTCCCTTTTAGTCAATTTTTATAATAATTCTTTTTTATGGCCCCAAACCTTTTGTTTGTTGTTGTCATTATGTTTTGTATATTTGAAATGGGGTCTTACTGTGTCACCCAGGCTGGAATGCAGTGGCACCAATCATAGCTCACTGCAGCTTCAAACTCCTGGGCTAGGTGTCCCTCCTGCCTCAGCCTCCCAAGTAGCTAGGACTACAGGCACATGCCACCTCACCTGACTTATTTTTTTAAATAATTTTTGTAGATACCAGGTCTTGGTATTTTACCCAGGCTGGTCTTGAAATCCTAGCCTCAAGTGATTATCCTGCCTTGGCCTGGCAAAGCACTGGGATTACAGGCATGAGCCACTACATCTCAAAACCTCTTGAACTTCTTATTCTGGGAAGAAGAAAAGATGGAAGAAAAGGAAAGCAGGTCTTAAAATCCTGGGGGAAGCAGAGGAAGGACCATCCTTAATTACATTAAGGGCTCATCCCAGGCAAAATTACAAGGAAGTTTCCTCTTCTTCTTCTATCATACCTCCTAGTATCCTTTCCAACTTACCTATTTTGTATTTCTTCAAACTCTTGCTCCTAGCCAGATGTCAAACATGGACAGCTATCTAATAAACAAATCCTCACCGAGATGGTTTCCCTTTCCAAAGAATATTCATATTTCTAAAGACCAAACAAACATAAGTATGATAGTGGTATTTTAGAAAATATGAGAGAGCATTGGGTGCAGTGGCTCATGCCTGTAATCCCAGCACTTTGGGTGGCCAAGGCAGGTGGATAACTTGAGGTGAGAAGTTCAAGATCAGCCTCGGTAACATGGTGAAACCTTGTCTCTACCAAAAATACAAAAGTTAGCCAGGCGTGATGGTGCACACCTGTGGTCCCAGTTACTGGGGAGGCTGAGATGGGAGGATTGCTAGAGCCCAGGATGCAGAAGTTGTAGCGAGCCGAGATTGTACCACTGTACTCCATCCTGGGTGACACAGTGAAACCTTGTCTCAAAAAATAAAAAAAAGAAAGAAAATATGAGAGGCTGGTGGAAAAACATAGGAGGCTTTTATCAGCATCCCTGACTCACAACACACAGGTTAGTCACATATGCCACCTGCTTAAGATTAGTGCCAGGTCCCCAAAATGCCCTAGAGAAAATATCTTGATTACTTCTGCCTTCAAATAAAGAAACAGGGAAAAGATTTAAAGTGACAGCATATAGATTTTGTTCTTTGAAGCAAAAGAAAACCTCCAAATCATACATCATTAGGGTTTCATTTAACGTACTCAAAATATATTTAAACTATTAGATACAGGAGATTCACAAAGTCTTCATAGAAAAATTAAAAATGAAGATATATACCACATCCAATGTATATCTCAGTACCAGAAATAATTAATCCTCCCAATTATAGGAGGATTTTTTGTTACTTGGCAGGTCACTGAGTTTTTCCAGATTAGGGGCAATGAAAGCTCCCACCTACTATATATTTTTATTCTCCTGGCTGGGTGCAGTGGCTCATACCTGTAATCCCAGCACTTTGGGAGGTCAGGGCAGGTGGATCGCTTGAGGCCAGGAGTTCCAGCGAGACTCCATCTCAAAAAAAAAAAAAAAGAAAGAAAGATAATGAGTGAGTTTTCCTGAGATCTGGTTGGGTAGCACCTCCCCTTTCTTTATCCTGCTCTGCCATAAGGCCTGCTTGCTTCCCCTTCACCTTCTGCCATGATTGTAAATTTCCTGAGGCCACCCAGCCATGCTTCCTGTACAACCTGTGGAACTGTGAGTCAATTAAATCTCTTTCTTCATAAATTACCCAGTCTCAGGTAGTTCTTTATCACACTGTGAGAACAGATTAATACAGTTACCAAGAGACTAAGATGCAGAATTGTAGCAGGGAGAAGTCAAGATATATCTAGAAGACAGCATCCCACTAGATCTGACGGCTAGAGGGGACTCACAGACCACTTCTTCAAGGCCTGGTGTCTGGGGATACAGCTGCCACCTGGCGTACCCCAATCCAGCAGGGAAAACTGGAAGTCCCAAGATTAAGAGCAAGCAGCAAGAACTCCATCAGAAAAGGGAGGGAGGGAGGGAGGGACGGACGGCAGGCCGGCCGTGGTGGCTCACACCTGTAATCTCAGCACTTTGGGAGGCTGAGGTGGGCGGGTCACGAGGTCAGAAGATGGAGACCATCCTGGCTAACATGGTGAAACCCCGTTTCTACTAAAAATACAAAAATTAGCTGGGCGTGGTGGCACATGCCTGTAGTCCCAGCTACTCGGGAGGCGGAGTCAGGAGAATGGTGTGAGCCCGGGGGGTGGAGCTTGTAGTGAGCCAAGATCGCACCACTGCACTCCAGCCTGGGCGACAGAGTAACACGAAAGAAAGAAAAGGAGGGAGGGAGGGAGGGAGAGAGGGGGGCGGGCAGGCAGGCCGGGCGCGGTAGCTCACGCCTGTAATCCCAGCACTTTGGAAGGCCGAGGCGGGCGGATCACGAGGTCAGGAGATCGAGACCATCGCGGCTAACACGGTGAAACCCTGTCTCTACTAAAAATACAAAAATTAGCTGGGCGTGGTGGCACATACCTGTAGTCCCAGCTACTAGGGAGGCTGAGGCAGGAGAATGGTGTGAGCCTGGGAGGTGGAGCTTATAGTGAGCCGAAGTCGCGCAACTCTCAATTCCATAAGGCAAGAAAACTTTATACTTTTCTGTATTTTTAATTTAAAATTTTTAAAAATGGAAGAGACTGAAGACAAGGGGGTGAATTCATAAAGGATTCCTGAAGAAGATGAGTTTTCAGTATGTAATGTACCCCTAAATGTAAAAAATGGACCTTGGAGGAGTTTTCCTTTTGGATCCTGTGATGACACAGAAAGCACAATTAATAGTCCCTGTTTTTCAGAAGCTAGTTCGGGATATAAAAATTAGCTATGTGAAACACTCAGTGACCAATATATACTAAGAGTTTAAAGTTATCATTTATTACTAATAAAAGAGAAAGCAAAAAATTACTCAGAATGAATGATCCAGAATTTTTCATGACCCCATCTCAAATATATCATCTCCATTTCTTTCAACTTTCCCACCCACTGTCATCTACACCTATGCCATCATCACATCAATGATGCCTTTGGAATGGTCTTAAACTAAAAACGAAGGAAGGAAGAAAAGGAGGTAGGGAGGGAAGGAGAAAGAGAAAGAATGGGGGGACAAAGGAGGGAGGGAAGGAGACAAAGAGGGAGAAAGAAGGAGGGATGGAGAGAGACAAGGAGGAAAGAGAGCAGAGAGCTCAATGTATATTGATAACTCACTAATGGGCAGGATTATC